>NW_028121207.1:0-59282 GCF_965183815.1 Platalea leucorodia
CCTCTAGCCTCCTTCTCTTCTGCTTCCTTTTGCCTCATCCTCCTTTCCCTCCGCGATCCTGCTCTCTCCTCCTCGCGCCTCCTCTTTTGCCTCCTCCTCATGCCTCCTCTTGCCTCCTCTGCCATCTTCTTGCCTCCTCCTCCTGCTTTTCTTCTTCCCTCTTCTTCTCTCCTCCTCCTTCACCTCCTCTCTCCGCCTCTCGCCTCCTCGCCCCTCCTCTTCTGCGTCTTCCTCTTGCCTCACGCTGCCTCCTCTTCTCTCCTTCTCCTTCTTTACCTCCTACTCCTCTTCTGACGCCGCCTTGCTCTCTCTCGCCTCCTCCTCCTCTTGCCTCTCCTTGCCTCAGCGGCCTTTGGCCTTCTCTTCCTCCACAGCCTCCTCAAGCCTCCTCTTCCCTCCTCTTCCATCCTAGGGACGACTTCTCTTCTTCCTCTTGCCTTTTCAAATCAGCCTCCCTTGCCTCTTCCTCCTCTTTGCTCCTCTGTAACCCTGCTCTCTATTCCTCCTCCTCCTCCTCGCGCCTACCGTTGCCTCCTATTGCCTCCTCCTCCTCGCGCCTCTTCTGCCCTCCTCGCGCCTCCTCCTTTTACGCTTTTGCTTGCCTCCTCCTTCTTTGGCCTTCTCGCCTGCTCTCACCTCCTCGCGCCTCCTCTTTTGCCCTCCTCCTGCTCTCGCCCGTTGCCTCCTCCTCCTTCTCCTGTTGCCTCCTGCTACCTCACCTCGCATCCTCGCCTCTCCTCCTTTGGCGCTTTTGCTTGCCTCCTCCTCCTTTACCTTCTGCCTCCTGCTCTGCTCTCCTCGCGCCTCTCCTTTTTGCCTTCTCCTTGCGCCTCCTCGCGCCTCTTGGTCCATCCTGCTGCCTCCACTCCGCGCCTCCTCCTGCGGCCTCACCTTGCCTCCTCTTGCCCTTCCCGTGTCTTCTTCTGCAGCCTCCCACCGCCTCCTCTTCCCACACCTTGCCTCCTCTTGCCTCAGGCTCCTCCTCTTCCTCTTTGCTTCACCTGACACCCTTTGGCCTTCTCCTTTGCCTCCTTCTCTTCCTCTTCCTCCTACTCCTTCCTCTTACCGCCTCCTGCCTTTGCCTCCTCCTGCTTTCTCCCACTGCCTCCTCTTCCATACTCCTCCTCCTCTTGCCTCCTATGGCACCTTCGCGCCTCCACCTCTTTGGCCTCCTCGCGCCTCCTCCTCCTTCTTCTCCTCTTGCCTCCTCCTCCTTTACCTCCTCACTCCTGCTCTGCCCTCTTCGCGCCTCGACTTTTGCCCTGCCCCGGTGCCTCCTCTTCCCTCCCTTGCCTCCTCCTCTGTTGCCTCTTGCCTCCCTTTCCCTCCTGCTACCTCGGCCTCCTGACACCCCCTCTGCCTTTCTCTTCCCTCCTCTTGACGCGCTCTTCTTCTCCACCTCACACGCCTCCTCTCCTCAACGCTTGACGCCTCTTGCCTCCTCTTGCCTCCACTTCCTCAGCCGCCTCTTCTTTCCTCTGCCTTCCTCCTCCTCCTCCTGCTCCTCCTTTGCCTGCTTTCTCCTCACTCTTCTGCTCTACACCTCACCCTCCTCCTCTTCCTCTTGCCTCCTCTTGCCTCCTCTTCCTCCCTCTTTTACACTCTTGCCTCCTTCTCCTCCTCTTCCCTTCTCCTCCAGGACAAAAGCGGAGGCAAGAGGAGAAGGAGGGAAGAGCAGGCAAGGAAAAGCAAGCGAAGGCAAGAGGAGGAGCAGAGAGAAGGCAAGAGGAGGAGGAGGCAAGAGGAGGCAAGAGGAGTGAGAAGGAAGAAGAGGCAAGAGGCAAGAGAAGGAAGAGGCAGAAGGAGGAGGAGGAGGAGCAGGAGGCAAGAGGAGGAGGAGGAGGCAAGTGGTGGGAAGAGGAGGAGGAGAAGGAAGCCAAAAGGAGGCAAGTGGAGGAGGAGAGAAAAGGAGGCAAGGGAAAGCAAGAGGAGGAGGAAGAGGAGAAGGAGAAGGCAAGAGGAGGCAGCAGGAGGCAAGAGCCAAAGAGGGGAGCAGGAGGCAATCAAAGGCAAGAGGAGGCGCCAGGAGGAAGACGCCATTGCCTTTTGCCTCCTCTTGCCTGCTCTTGCCTGCACTCCCCTCCTCCCTCCTCAGCTTCTTTCCTGGTGCTCCCGTTGACTCCACCGCCTCCTCCCTCCTTCTCCTACCCCTCCTCTTCCTCTGACATCTTCTTGCCTCCTCTTGCGCCTTACGGCGTCCTCTAGCCTCCTTCTCTTCTGCTTCCTTTTGCCTCATCCTCCTTTCCCTCCGCGATCCTGCTCTCTCCTCCTCGCGCCTCCTCTTTTGCCTCCTCCTCGTGCCTCCTCTTGCCTACTCTGCCATCTTCTTGCCTCCTCCTCCTGCTTTTCTTCTTGCCTCTTCTTCTCTCCTCCTCCTTCACCTCCTCTCTCCGCCTCTCGCCTCCTCGCCCCTCCTCTTCTGCGTCTTCCTCTGGACTCACGCTGCCTCCTCTTCTCTCCTTCTCCTTCTTTACCTCCTACTCCTCTTCTGACGCCGCCTTGCTCTCTCTCGCCTCCTCCTCCTCCTCTTGCCCTCTCCATGCCTCAGTGGCCTTTGGCCTTCTCTTCCTCCACAGCCTCCTCAAGCTCCTCTTCCCTCCTCTTCCATCCTAGGGACGACTTCTCTTCTTCCTCTTGCCTTTTCAAATCAGCCTCCCTTGCCTCTTCCGCCTCTTTGCTCCTCTGTAACCCTGCTCTCTATTCCTCCTCCTCCTCCTCGCGCCTACCGTTGCCTCCTATTGCCTCCTCCTCCTCGCGCCTCTTCTGCCCTCCTCGCGCCTCCTCCTTTTACGCTTTTGCTTGCCTCCTCCTTCTTTGGCCTTCTCGCCTGCTCTCACCTCCTCGCGCCTTCCTCTTCTGCCCTCCTCCTGCTCTCGCCCGTTGCCTCCTCCTCCTTCTCCTGTTGCCTCCTGCTACCTCACCTCGCATCCTCGCCTCTCCTCCTTTGGCGCTTTTGCTTGCCTCCTCCTCCTTTACCTTCTGCCTCCTGCTCTGCTCTCCTCGCGCCTCTCCTTTTTGCCTTCTCCTTGCGCCTCCTCGCGCCTCTTGGTCCATCCTGCTGCCTCCACTCCGCGCCTCCTCCTGCGGCCTCACCTTGCCTCCTCTTGCCCTTCCCGTGTCTTCTTCTGCAGCCTCCCACCGCCTCCTCTTCCACACCTTGCCTCCTCTTGCCTCAGGCTCCTCCTCTTCCTCTTTGCTTCACCTGACACCCTTTGGCCTTCTCCTTTGCCTCCTTCTCTTCCTCTTCCTCCTACTCCTTCCTCTTACCGCCTCCTGCCTTTGCCTCCTCCTGCTTTCTCCCACTGCCTCCTCTTCCATACTCCTCCTCCTCTTGCCTCCTACGGCACCTTCGCGACTCCTCCTCCTTCTTCTCCTCTTGCCTCCTCCTCCTTCTTCTCCTCTTGCCTCCTCCTCCTTTACCTCCTCTCTCCTGCTCTGCCCTCTTTGCGCCTCGACTTTTGCCCTGCCCCGGTGCCTCCTCTTCCCTCCCTTGCCTCCTCTTGCCTCCTCCTCCGTTGCCTCTTGCCTCCCTTTCCCTCCTGCTACCTCAGCCTCCTGACACCCCTCTGCCTGTCTCTTCCCTCCTCTTGACGCGCTCTTCTTCTCCACCTCACACGCCTCCTCTCCTCAACTCTTGACGCCTCTTGCCTCCTCTTGCCTCCACTTCCTCAGCCGCCTCTTCTTTCTCTGCCTTCCTCCTCCTCCTCCTGCTCCTCCTTTGCCTGCTTTCTCCTCACTCTTCTGCTCTACTCCTCAGCCTCCCCCTCTTCCTCTTGCCTCCTCTTGCCTCCTCTTCCTCCCTCTTTTACACTCTTGCCTCCTCTCCTCCTCTTCCCTTCTCCTCCAGGACGAAAGCGGAGGCAAGAGGAGAAGGAGGGAAGAGCAGGCAAGGAAAAGCAAGCGAAGGCAAGAGGAGGAGCAGAGAGAAGGCAAGAGGAGGAGGAGGCAAGAGGAGGCAAGAGGAGTGAGAAGGAAGAAGAGGCAAGAGGCAAGAGAAGAAGAGGCAGAAGGAGGAGGAGGAGGAGCAAGAGGCAAGTGGTGGGACGAGGAGGAGAAGGAAGCCAAAGGAGGCAAGTGGAGGAGGAGAGAAAAGGAGGCAAGGGAAAGCAAGAGGAGGAGGAAGAGGAGAAGGAGAAGGCAAGAGGAGGCAGCAGGAGGCAAGAGCAGAAGAGGGGAGCAGGAGGCAAGCAAAGGCAAGAGGAGGCGCCAGGAGGAAGACGCCATTGCCTTGCCTCCTCTTGCCTGCTCTTGCCTGCACTCCCCTCCTCCCTCCTCAGCTTCTTCCTGGTGCTCCCGTTGACTCCACCGCCTCCTCCTCCTGCTCCTACCACTCCTCTTCCTCTGACATCTTCTTGCCTCCTCTTGCGCCTTACGGCGTCCTCTAGCCTCCTTCTCTTCTGCTTCCTTTTGCCTCATCCTCCTTTCCCTCCGCGATCCTGCTCTCTCCTCCTCACGCCTCCTCTTTTGCCTCCTCCTCGTGCCTCCTCTTGCCTACTCTGCCATCTTCTTGCCTCCTCCTCCTGCTTTTCTTCTGCCTCTTCTTCTCTCCTCCTCCTTCACCTCCTCTCTCCGCCTCTCGCCTCCTCGCGCCTCCTCTTTTGCCTCCTCCTCGTGCCTCCTCTTGCCTACTCTGCCATCTTCTTGCCTCCTCCTCCTGCTTTTCTTCTTCCCTCTTCTTCTCTCCTCCTCCTTCACCTCCTCTCTCCGCCTCTCGCCTCCTCGCCCCTCCTCTTCTGCGTCTTCCTCTGGACTCACGCTGCCTCCTCTTCTCTCCTTCTCCTTCTTTACCTCCTACTCCTCTTCTGACGCCGCCTTGCTCTCTCTCGCCTCCTCCTCCTCCTCTTGCCTCTCCATGCTCAGCGGCCTTTGGCCTTCTCTTCCTCCACAGCCTCCTCAAGCCTCCTCTTCCCTCCTCTTCCATCCTAGGGACGACTTCTCTTCTTCCTCTTGCCTTTTCAAATCAGCCTCCCTTGCCTCTTCCTCCTCTTTGCTCCTCTGTAACCCTGCTCTCTATTCCTCCTCCTCCTCCTCGCGCCTACCATTGCCTCCTATTGCCTCCTCCTCCTCGCGGCCTCTTCTGCCCTCCTCGCGCCTCTTCCTTTTACGCTTTTGCTTGCCTCCTCCTTCTTTGCCTTCTCGCCTGCTCTCACCTCCTCGCGCCTCCTCTTTTGCCCTCCTCCTGCTCTCGCCCATTGCCTCCTCATCCTCCTCCTGTTGCCTCCTGCTGACCTCACCTCGCATCTTCACCTCTCCTCCTTTGGCGCTTTTGCTTGCCTCCTCCTCCTTTACCTTCTGCCTCCTGCTCTGCCCTCCTCGCGCCTCTCCTTTTTGCCTCCACCTCGCTACCTCCTCCTCCTCCTCCTCCTCGCGCCTCCTCGTGCCTCTTGGGCCATCCTGCTGCCTCCTCGTCGCACCTGCTCCTGCGGGCCTCACCTTGCCTCCTCTTGCCTTTCCCGTCTCTTGTTCTGCAGCCTCCGACCGCCTCCTCTTCCCACACCTTGCCTCCTCTTGCCTCAGTCTCCTCCTCTTCCTCTTTTCTTCACCTCACACTCCTCTTCAATTCAACTATTGATGCTTCTTGCCTCCTCTTGCCTCCACTTCCTCAGCCGCCTCTGCTTTCCTCTGCCTTCCTCCTCCTCCTCCTGCTCCTCCTTTGCCTGCTTTCTCCTCACTCTTCTCTACTCCTCACCCTCCCCCTCTCCTCTTGCCTCCTCTTGCCTCCTCTTACTCCCTCGTTTACACTCTTGCCTCCTTCTCCTCCTCTTCCCTTCCCCTCCAGGACGAAAGAGGAGGTAAGAGGAGAAGGAGGGAAGAGCAGTCAAGGTAAAGCAAGCGAAGGCAAGAGGAGGAGCAGAGAGAAGGCAAGAGGAGGAGGAGGCAAGAGGAGGCAAGGGGAGTGAGAGGCGAGAGGAGTGAGAAGGAAGAAGAGGCAAGCGGCAAGAGAAGAGGCAGAAGGAGGAGGAGGAGGAGGCAAGAGGGAGGAGGAGGAGGAGGCAAGTGGTGGGAAGAGGAGGAGGAGAAGGAGGCCAAAAGGAGGCAAGCGGAGAGGAGAGAAAAGGAGGCAAGGGAAAGCAAGAGGAGGAGGAAGAGGAGAAGGAGAAGGCAAGAGGCGGCAGCAGGAGGCAAGAGCAGAAGAGGGGAGCAGGAGGCAAGCAAAGGCAAGAGGAGGGCGCCAGGAGGAAGACGCCATTGCCTTTTGCCTCCTCTTGCCTGCTCTTGCCTGCACTCGCCTCCTCCCTCCTCAGGTGCTTTCCCGTTGCTCCCGTTGACTCCACCACCTCCTCCTCCTTCTCCTACCACTCCTCTTCCTCTGACATCTTCTTGCCTCCTCTTGTGCCTTACGGCGTCCTCTAGCCTTTTTCTCTTCTGCTTCCTTTTGCCTCATCCTCCTTTCCCTCCGCAATCCTGCTCTCTCCTCCTCGCGCTTCCTCTTGCCTCCTCTGCCATCTTCTTGCTCCTCCTCCTGCTTTTCTTCTTCCCTCTTCTTCTCTCCTCCTCCTTCACCCTCCTCTCTCCGCCTCTGGCCTCCTCGCACCTCCTCTTCTGCATCTTCCTCTTGCCTCACGCCGCCTCCACTTGTCTCCTTCTCCTTCTTTACCTCCTACTCCTCTTCTGACGCCGCCTTGCTCTCTCTCGCCTCCTCCTCCTCTTGCCTCTCCTGGCCTCAGCGGCCTTTGCCTTCTCTTCCTCCACAGCTCCTCAAGCCTCCTCTTCCCTCCTCTTCCATCCTAGGGACGACTTCTCTTCTTCCTCTTGCCTTTTCAAATCAGCCTCCCTTGCCTCTTCCTCCTCTTTGCTCCTCTGTAACCCTGCTCTCTATTCCTCCTCCTCCTCCTCGCGCCTACCGTTGCCTCCTTATTGCCTCCTCCCTCCTCGCGCCTCTTCTGCCCTCCTCGCGCCTCCTCCTTTTACGCTTTTGCTTGCCTCCTCCTTCTTTGGCCTTCTCGCCTGCTCTCACCTCCTCGCGCTCTCTTTTGCCCTCCTCCTGCTCTCGCCCTATTGCCTTCCCGCTTCTCCTATTGCCTCCTGCAATCTCATTTCGCATATTCCTGTCCTCATGCTTTTTCGCTTTTGCTCTCCTCCCTCCTCTTGCCTCCTCCTTCTGGCTCCTGCTCTGGCCTCCTCTTGCCCTCTCCTCTTTTCTCCTCCTCCTCTTGCCTCCTCTTGCCTCCTGGGGCATCCTGCTGCCTCCTTTTTCTTCCTCTTGCATCATGTGCCTTTTTCCTTCTCTTCCTCTGCATCCTCCTGTTCTCTTTCTCCTCCCTCCTCCTGACTACTCTTACCTACTTCTCTCCTTACTTTTCCTTTTTCTTTTCTCATTCCTCTTCTTCTTTTCACTAGCTGTTACATCATGTTTCCTTCTGCCACTTCTTCTCCTTTTGTCTCCTGTTGCTCTTCTTGTCTCCTCCTCCTCTTCCCTCCTCTTCTTTACTCTTGCCTCCTCTTGCCTTTAATTGCGTCCTCCTTTTCTGCTTTTTCTTGTCTCCTCCTTCCTCCTCCTTCTTTGGTATTCTGGCCTACTGTGACCTCCTCTTGCCTCCTCTTTTACCATTAGCTTGACGCCTCGTGTTTCAGCCACCTCCTTCTTCTATTGACTCTCCTTACATCATGTAGCATCCTCTTGTCTTTTCCTTTTTCTCTTTTTCTTCTCTCATTTTGCATCCCCCTCCTTTACTTCTGTGTCATCCTGGCCTCTTCTTCCCTCCTCTTTTCTCCTCTTGCCTCCTCCTCCTCCTCCCCTTGCCTTTTCTTCCCTCCTTTTGCCTCCTGCTTCCTCCTCCTCCTCTTGCCTCTCCTTGCCCCCTGTTGCCCTTCCCTTCTCTTCCTCTGCATTCTCGTACAGACTCTTATTCCCATCTCTGGGCTCCTCTTGCCTCTTCCTCCTTCTCCTTTCTTCTTCTTGCATCCATTTTTCCACTTCTCCTGCTCCCCTTCTTCTTCCTCATTCTACCTCCTCTTATGTCCTCTTGCCTTTCCTTCTCCTGCTGTCTCCCATTGCCTCCTATTGCTGCCTCCTCCTACTCTTACCTCCTATGGCATCCTGTTCCCTCCTCCTTTTTTCCTCGTCTTGCCTCTTCTTGCCTCCTCCTCCTTCTTTTCCTCTTACCTCCTCTTGCTTCCCTCTCCTATACTTCCTGTGTCCTGCTGTGTCCTATTCTTGCCTCCACTTTTTCCCTGCCCCGTTGCCTCCTCTTGCTTCCTCCTCCTCCATTTGCCTCCTCTTGCCTCCTGCTACCTCTGCCTCCTAATCTCCCTCTTGCTTGCTTTTCCCTCCTCTTGACTGTTTTTATCTCCACCTCGTAGGCTTCTTCTCCTCAACTCTTTGTCTTCTGTTGCTTCCTCTTGCCTCCAGTTTCTCATCTTCATCTTAGCTCCTTTTGCTTCCTCCTCCTCTTCCTTCTTCTATCCCTCTTCCTTTTTTCTCTTCTTGTCACCTGTTGCTGCCTGTATTTTTCTCTTGCCTCCTCCTCCTCCTCCTGATATTCACTTTACCTCCAGGAGGGAACAGGAGGTAAGAGGAGAATGAAGGAACAGCAGGCAAGGAAAGGCAAGAGAAGGGAAGAGGAGGAGGAGACAAGAGGCAAGAGGAGGAGGAGGTGGAAGAAACCAGAGGCAACAGGAGGCAAGAGGAGGCAATAGTAAGCGGAAGAGGAGGAGGAGGAAGGGGAAGCAAAAAAGGCAGAAAAAGGAAGAGGAAGGAGGCAAGAGAAGAAAGAAGCAAAATGAGGAGAAGGAGCTGGAGGCAAGAGGAGAAGGAGGAGGCAAGAGGTTGCGAGAGCAGGAGGGGAAGGAGGAAAAAAGGAGGAAAGTGGAGGAGGAGAATAATGTAGGCAAAGGAAAGGAAGAAGAGGAGGAAGAGGAGAAGGAGAAGGAAAGAGGAGGCAGCAGGAGGCAAGAGCAGCAGACTGGAGCACGTGGGGCCGGAGGCAGTAAAAGGAAAGAGGAGGCGCAAGAAGGAAGACACCATTTCCTTTTGCCTCCTGTTGCCTGCTCCTGCCTGCAGTTGTCTCCCCCCTCCCCATGTTCTTTCCTATTGCTCCTGTTGACTCCTGTTGCCTCCTTCCTCCTCCTCTCACTCCTCTGACTCCTTTGTCTTTTGCATCCCCTTTCCTTCTCTTGGGCCTTACGGCATCCTGTTGCCTCCTCTTTTTCTTCCTGTTGCTTCCTTTTGACTCCTCATTTACCTTCAATTTCTTGCTGTGTCTTCCTCTTGCCTCCTCCTCTTCTTCTTCCTCTTGCCTCCCTTTGACTCCTCTTGCCTCCTTCTCCTTCATTATCTCCTACTCCTTTTCTGGCCTGCTGTTGCACTCTCTTGCCTCCTCTTCCCTCCTGTTGTCTCATGCGCCTTTTTCCTTTTCTTCCTCTGCAGCCTCCTGTCGCCTCCTCTTCCCTCTACTTGCATCCTGTTGCCTACTTCTCCTCCTCCTCTTGCCTTTTCCTTCTCATCCTCCTGTTCCTCTTCCTTATGTCTGCTCCTGATATGCCCTGCTCTCTTTTCCTCCTGCTTCTCCTGTTATCTCCCATTGACTCCTTTTATGTCCCTTCATTTTCTCCTCTGCCTCTTCCTCTTTCCTCTTGTTTTCTCCTCTTTCCTCCTTCTCTTGTTGCATCCTTTTGCCTCCTCCTCTTTTTCTTCCTGTTTCCTCCTTTCCTCATGCTTCTTTCCCCCTTGTTTTCTTGCTCTCTTCTCTTGTTCAGTTTTCTTTTTTCACCTCCTGTTGCCTCCTCCTCCTTCTCCTTCTGTGTCCTCTTGTCGCCTCCTCCTCCTTTACCTCCTGGGTCCTGCTTTGTCCTTCTCTTGCCTCCTGTTTTTCCTTCTCCTATTTCCTTCTCTGGACTCCTATTGCCTCTTCCTCCTCCTCTTCTTGCCTCCTCTTCCCTCTTGTTTCATCCTGTTGTCTCCTCCTTTTTTTGTTTTGCTTTCCTTGCCTCCTGTGGCTTCCTTCTCCCTTTCCTCCTGTGTCCTCTTGTTGCTTCCTTGTTTTTAGAGACACAGCGCTGCTTACAAATCAAGTATTTACAAGTCCTAAGGGGGGACCTTGGACTGGAACTGCTGCAGGACACTGAGACCTGTGACCCTCCCGTGGCCAAGGACGCCTCCACCATGGTCTGCTCCTTCCGAGGCCTGAGTGAGTGACTCCTATTCTTTTACACACTTTTCGAGTCTTGATTATGATTGTTATGTTGACACAGCAAACCATGTATTAAGATTTGACCCAATCTGCAGAGGGCCCAGGTGATTAGAAATCAGAAGTTAAGTTAGGTTAGGATCCAGGTCATTAGAAATCAGAAGTTAAGTTGTATTATAAATTCTCTATTACACTACTTATAAATTGTACTACATTGATTCTGCTCGTAGAAATCCTGAGCTATTCTAATCATAAATTCAGTGCTATGCTAATCATAGTATCCTGTTAAGAAAATAAAGCTGAATTTTAACTACAATTTAGTGCCGTAATCATTCTGCCAAATATCCCTAAAAGAACCTGGCTGTCCCCTTGCTCTCAGGTGACACTCTTGCACACAGGTATCCACAACAGGCCACGGGAAGGGGGTGGCTCATGATCGTAGCTTGTAGTTCAGTGGCTCCACCTTGACATCATCTGCAAGGAGGAGGAACGTCATCACTGCCACAGCAGGCCACATTTCCATGCAAGATTCATAGCAAAATTCTAGCGAAAAGGTCGTTTATAGAATCAGCTCTTGGGGAGTCATTTGTGTTGGGGGAGCTCAAGCTGTCCCCCACCCTTTGGCAGCAAATGTCTACTTCTCCCAGCCCTTTGCAAGGAACAGGGGGCATGCAACCCATGATCCCCTAGAGCTGGAAGGGGAAAGCGGAGGGTGGCCGTTGCCTTCTCACCAGGGATAATCCCTGTGGGGAACACAAGCTTCAGCAGCCATAACTCATCAATGTCCAGCTGGAAGATGGATCTGCAAGCAGCAAACACCACTCCTTTGCTGTGGAATCACTCTTGGACCATAGCAAAGGTCCCGAGTCCTGCAACCAGGACACCCTGCCCAGGGAAAAGACAAAAGGGCTGATGAGTGAGTACTTTAGATCTAGAGAGGAAAAGTGAAAGCTTTGGTAAAAAAAAAAAAACATGTTCTCCATTTTTTTCCTTCCCCGCCTCAAAATATTTGCAACCATCTCTTGGCTAGAGATGATCCCAGGCATTTCCAGCACAAGGAATACCCCTGGGATTTATTGCCAGGGATTATCCGTGGCACAGACCCAGGATAGAATCATAGAATCATAGAATCGTAAAGGTTGGAAAAGACCCTTAAGACCATCGAGTCCAACCGTTAACGTAGCACTGCCAAGTCCAACTATACCATGTCTTCGAGCACCATATCTATCCGTTCTTGAAGTACCTCCAGAGATGGAGACTCAACCACTTCCCTGGGCAGCCTCTTCCAATGCTTGACCACCCTCTCAGTGAAGAAGTTTTTCCTAATGTCTAACCTAAACCTCCCCTGGCGTAGCTTGAGGATGTTTCCTCTCGTCCTATCACTCATTACCAGGGAGAAGAGACCAACCCCCACCTTGCTACAACCTCCTTTCCGGTAGTTGTAGAGAGCAATAAAGTCTCCCCTCAGCCTCCTCTTCTCCAGACTAAACAACCCCAGTTCCCTCAGCTGCTCCTCATAAGACCTGTGCTCTAGACCCTTCACCAACTTCATTGCCCTTCTTTGGACACTCTCCAGCACCTCAATGTCCTTCTTGTAGTGAGGGGCCCAACACTGAACACAGTACTCGAGGTGCGGCCTCACCAGTGCCCAGTACAGGGGCACCATCAGCTCCCTGCTCCTGCTGGCCACGCTATTCTTGATACAGGCCAGGATGCCATTGGCCCTCTTGGCCACCTGAGCACACTGCTGGCTCATGTTCAGGCGGCTGTCGACCAACACCCCCAGGTCCTTTTCCGCCAGGCAGCTCTCCAGCCACTCTTCCCCCAGCCTGTAGCATTGCATGGGGTTGTTGTGACCCAAGTGCAGGACCCGGCCCTGAGCCTTGTTAAATCTCATGCAGTTGGCCCCGGCCCATCGATCCAGCCTGTCAAGGTCCCTCTGCAGGGCCTTCCTACCCTCCAGCAGATCGACACTTCCACCCAACTTGGTGTTATCTGCAAACTTACTGAGGGTGCACTCGATCCCCGCATCCAGATCATCAATGAAGATGTTGAACAGGACCGGCCCCAGTACTGAGCTCTGGGGAACACCACTGGTGACCGGCCGCCAACTGGATTTGACTCCATTCACCACCATCCTCTGGGCTCGGCCGTCCAGCCAGTTTTTAACCCAGCGTAGAGTGCACCCATCCAGGCCGTGAGCAGCCAGCTTCTCCAGGACAATGCTGTGGGAGACTGTGTCAAAGGCCTTACTGAAGTCCAAGTAGACAACATCCACAGCCTTCCCCTCATCCACTAAGCGGGTCAAGCGTCATCCCCTTTCTCTCTGCTTGGTCTCTCCACTCTGACCACTGGGAAGAGTGAAGCCCTAGGGCGTGCTGCATGCTTTCTCAGGCTGGATCTGGACTTGGTTTCTCTCCCGGTTGGCCAAGAAGCTGCTCTGGGCACATGGGCTGCTCTTGGTGAGCTGCTATGATGCTCAGGGAGGGATCGTTCCTCAGGGCCCCGGCTCTCAGGAGGACTGAACCCCTGCAGGGCGAGAGGGACCAGGACACCAGCCTCCCTTGTCCAGCTTCAGCTGTCCCAGGATGCCATCAGACACAGCTCCCCAGATAGCCACGATCTCTGCAAAGCAAGGGAAAGAGGTCTCAGGCCCTGGGCTGGCCAGCTCACAGACTCTCAGCAAGCTCCTTGCCCAGGCAATGACAGATGCTGGTGTACACAAAGAGCCCAGAAAAACACTGCCATGGCTGTGGAGCTGGGCTGTGCCCCACTTTCAGACTGCCAGCTCCCACAGAAAGCTGGCCCTCAATGGCCCCACTTTTGAGGGGACCGAGCCATGCCCAAAGGAGCTTTGATACTCAGGGCAGCCCCAGTACCAGGACCTGCACTCCTGCCAGCCACATTGTGTCCCAAGCCCAGGGGGATCCTCAGGCAGGGCTCTCGTGGCAGCCCCCAGCCCTCTCCAGCCACCCCCACAGCCCAACAAGTCCAGCTTTTGACAGCTGACAGCCCTGAGGCGACCCCTCAGGAAGGAGCTCCCCAAACCCTCACCCTTGCTGCAGAGCTGCAGGAGTGTGGGGAACAAGCAGCTCAGCTTCAAGCTGACGGCCATGGTGCAGCAGCCCTCCATCGCGCTTGCTGCTTGCCCTCAGCTCAGGAAAAGGGACACTCTTCCCGCCTCCTCACCCAAAACTCCCCTCTGACCTGCTCCTCTCCTGTCTGTCAGCGAGGGTCCCCCAGCCCATCCCTGGTGCCTCCCGACCCTGCTCCCAGCTGTGGAGCAGCTCTGAAGGGCAGCGGTGGGGAGCCGCTGAGCGGTGCCCAGCAGCACCCAGGCCTCGCTGGCAAGTGCCGGCACTGCCGTGGCACCGGGGACACCTCCCTGTCATGCAGTGCATCCCCCTGTGACATCAGCCCACATCATCTGAAGGGCCATTATGACACGAGCAGGGAGATGGCACAACAGGGGAGAGAGGCGAGAGATCTTCCCTCTTGTCCTGAGAAACAGGCACCCCCTTTCTCCCAAGTCCTCTGCCAAAAATTGCATCTGCCCCCTGCACCAACACGTCTCTGCTACTGGGAGCCCGTGCAGGCAGGCGGGGGTTTCGGGTTGGCTGCAGTCGGGCTGTTTTCAAGAGATGGCATTGAAGGCCTGTGGGATAAAACAGCCCCTCCCATGTTACTGAACACTCTCTCTCTGCTTTGTGTCGCTCTCATGGTAGGAATAGCACATGCTTCACTGCACTGGTTTGGGCTGGGATGGAGTTCATCTTCTTCATGGCAGCCCAGATGGGGCTGTGTTTTGGATCTGTGACCAAAACAGTCCTGATAAAACACGGATGTTTCAGCTGTTGCTGAACAGTGCTTGCACAGCATCAAGGGCTTCTCTGTCCCTCACTCTGACCCACCTGTGAGTAGGCTGGGGGTGGGCAAGAAGCTGCGAGGGGCCATAGCCAGGACAGCTGACCCCAACAGACCAAAGGGATATTCTGTACCAGATGACATCGTGCTCAGCAATAAAGCTGGGGAAAGAAGGAGTAAGGCGGGGGGTGGTATGTTTGGGGCTATGATGTTTGTCTTCCCAGCTAATTCCCTCAGATACTGCATACGCCCCTCAGCAGGGGTCTACTTGACTTGGTCATTTGCACCATCTTCTTTGAAGGGATGCCTTTCCTTCACGCTCAGCTGGAGCCAACTGTAGGGGTAACTGATAGAGCTGGGGCTTGGGTCTCCGGTTTAGCCACAGTGGCTGCTTGTATGTCTTCAGATGCAGAGACCCTCTCTTCTCCTTGAGGCTGCTGAACAGGGAATGAACAGTGCTCAGTAGGCACAGGCCAGGCCCCAGAACAGAGCGACAATTTGTGTCTCTTCGGCACAGTCAGGGCCAGGACATCCTTTTTTTCAAACCTTCTGTCACTTCATTGGGATCCCACACTTGTTCGGGGCTGAAGTCCCAGACCACTGGAGGTGACAACTCTTCCAGGTACCTGCCCATATTCTTCCACATGCCTTCCCACCTATAACCACGCTGCCTTGGGTCATATCCCTATGCTGATATTTCTAGTTGGTTAACCTTTGAAAAAGCAGGAACAATATTCTTGAGAAGCACCAACAGGAGTATTCTGGTTACCCAAGGATGATCAAGATACTGAAGAGTTATTGTAACAAGGGAGAAAATACCTGCCCCACAGAAGAAAAAGGGGAAGGTGACATTCTCTGTTTCCTCCACCGACTGGCTCTCGGAGGAGAAAAGGGAAGAAAAGGAATTGTTCATTGTCTCCATAAGATGGTTCCCAAAATACAGGGAAGGCATCAATGCACAGCACAAATACCAAAGCAGGCTCAAGGCCACTGCTTTTATCATCATCCTTCCAGGCAAAACACCACCAAGTGCTACACAGCACAGCAAAAAAGGCAGCATGGCACAGATCACATAAACCCATGTCGAGAACAGATAAGTCAACACTGCAACCACAACTGTTAAGCAGATGTCATAATCACAGGTTCCCTCTAATATGCTCTGGTCAAATCTTTTGTTACCCCAGACCCTTTGAGCCCCATGTTGGGCTTAACCCCAGTAGGCAGCTGAGCATCACACAGCCGCTCGATCACTTCCCAGCCCACAGTGGGATGGGGAGAGAATGGGAAGGGTAAAAGTGAAAAAACTCCAGCGTTGAGATAAAGACAGTTTAATAAGAAGAAAAAGAGGAGAATAAAACAAGGAAGAAAAACAAACCCAGGGAAAGTACGTGATGCAAAAAACCCCAAGTGCTCACCACCAACCCGATCGATGCCCAGCCAGTACCTGAGAAACAGCAGCCCCCTGCAAGTATCCCCTCCCCACCCACCCCCGCCACCTCCCCCGTTTGATTGCTGAGCACAACATCCGATGGGCTGGAATACCCCTTTGGTCAGCTGGGGTCAGCGGTCCCAGCTGTGTCCCCTCCCAGCTTCTCGTGCCCCCCCAGCCTGCTCACTGGCAGGGCACTGCGAGAAGCAGAAAAGGCCTCCATGCTATCTAAGTAAGAACTGCTCAGCAATAAGCAAAACACCCCTGTGATATCAGCACTGGTGTAGGAGCAAATCCAAAGCAGAGCACCATACCAGCTGCAGAGGCAGTTAAAATTAAAGAGGCACCTGCAGATGGAGATACCATTGCAGATCCTGATGCAGAGAGCACGGCAGATGCAGATATCAGTGCAGATTCCATAGCAGGTGGAGACACCGCTGGGGACGCAGATACCACTGCAGACGCAGAGACAATTGCAGGTGCCAACACAGATGCAAATAGCATTGCAGAGGGAGACACCTCTGCAGATACTGATACACGTCCACTCACAGAAGCCGTTACAAGTACACGTGCAGATGCAGATACCATTGCCAAGACAGATACAGTTACAGGTACAATTACGGGTAAAGCCAGCATATGAGAGACAGATGCTGGTCCCATCAGAAATACAGCTATTAAGAGCATCACAAATACCATCTCAGATACTGATAGACACCCATTAAATATGCAGATACAGTGAGAGGTACTGGCACAAAATATTGGAGATCCCATTACAGACTCCATTGCAGATGCCATAGCAGATGCACACACCATTGCAGACGTGACTGCAGATGAAGATCCCATGGCAGACGCAGACACCATTGCAGAGACCACTCCAGATCACACTGCAGATGCAGATGAGATTTTAGATGGAACTGCAGATGGAGACGCCACTGAAGATGCTGGTGCCATTGCAGGTGCCATTGCAAATGAAACATTTGAAGGTGCTGATGCCATTGCAGGTACAGGTGCCAACACAGATACCATTGGAGATACCACTGCAGTGGCAGACACCAGTGCAGAAGCAGATGTTACTGCAGGTGCCATTGCAGATACAGATACCCATGCAAATGCAGAAATAGTGGCAAATGCCATTGCAGATGCAGATACCACGCAGATGCCATTGCAGTTTCAGTCCATGCTCCGATAGCATTGAAGGTGCCATTGAAGATACCACAGCAAATGCCATTGCAGAGACCACTCCAGATGCAGATACCACTGCAGATGCCATTGCAGATGCAGACACCATTGCAGATGCAGACACCATTGCAGATGCAGACGCCATTGCAGATGCAGATACCACTGTAGGAGCAATTCCAGAAGCTCTTAGCAATGTGTATGCTGTTGCACATTCCATTACAGACGCAGATACCACAGCAGGTGCAGATGCCATTGCAGATGGCATTGCAGAATGAATTAGCATTGCAGACACCCTTGCAGATGGCATTGCTGAGGCACAATGCATTCCTCAGAACATCACAGATGGAGATAGCAATGCAAATAGCATTGCAGAGACACATGCCATTGCAGACGATGTTGCAGATGCAGCTAGAGTGGCAGAGGAACATCTGATTGCATGAGGATACCATCGAAGACACCATTGCAGATGCTACTGCAGGTGCAGATATGACCACAGATGCCATTGCGGATGCATGCAAAAATTCAGAGAGAAATGCCATTCCACATGCAGACACCATTGCAGATGCTGTTGCAGATGCAGATACCATTGCAGATCCAGATACCATTGCAGATCCAATACTGCATTCCAGGTGGCACTGAAGAATTGCAGGCACCATTGCAGATGCAGTATCATTGCAGATACAGTAACGGGCCGAAGGACAGGCTCAGCTACAGACGCCATTGGAGACACGCATGCTGGCACCATTAGAAATGCAGGTACCAGTACCATCACAGCGACCGACAGAATTACAGACACAGATTCACATTGAACTGCCGATACAATTGCAAATACAGGCACAGAACAGACACCATTCCAGATAAAGGTACAATTACACACACAACTGATGATACAAGGACAGTCTCACATGCAAGTGCACATTCAATTACACCAATGAGCAGCTGCAGCAAGTGACGCCACTACCGACTGAGGTACCACGACAGACAAAGGAACCCTTACACATAAAGGCACTGATACAACTGCAGCTGCCGTTACACACAGATGTGCTGTTACAGGCAGAGGTACAGAGAAATATACAGATAACTACACAGCCAGTCACCGACAGGGAGGTGGATGAGGATGCTGACATGGATACAAAGACAACGACGGACACGGGTGCAGTTACAGAGACGGACACAAATACCCACAGAGGTACAAGCAGAGACAGAACTCCAGCTCCAGACTCCGCAACACCCACAGACACAATTGCTGATCCAGAGACAGCTGGAGGTACGGATACAATTACACTTACAGACAGCATTACACATACAGATACCACTACACATACCGATAAACAGAGAGAAGGTGCCACTGCACATACCACTGCAGGTGGCACTGCAGGTTCCAACACCAGGGCAGGCACCATTTCAGATGCACGTACCGCTGCTGATAACCCTGCAGATGCCATTGGCAAATAACGCTTCAGGTGCAGGTGCCACTGGCATTGAAGAAACCATTGCTGGTGCCACTGCAGATGCAGAGGCCATTGCAGATACAAGTGCAGATTCAATTGCTCAAAAAAAAGCAGATACAGAAGTGACATCATTACCCACCGAGAATCCACAACAGACCAGGAGGAACCATTACACATAAAGACATTGATAGAAACACAGCTACCAAAAGCAGCCCCGGGGACCCCGAGGCTGGTCAGCCTCACCTTGCTCCCTGGCAGAATCAAGAACCATGTCCTCCACTATCACCTTCCTGAGCACATTTCTGAGAAGGGGACCGAGAAAAGAGAGCACAGACTGACCACCAAAGATGCCACTGAAGACGCAGCAGCCCAGGCAGAGGCAGATCCCATTGCAGAGACCATTCCAGAGAACGCTGCAGGCGTAGATGAAATTTCCAATGGAACTGCAGATGGAGATGCCATTGAAGATGCTGGTGCCATTGTAGGTGCTACTGCAAATGCAGATATCTTGGAAAGTGCTGATAGCCAAGAGCAATGCAAATCCCATGGCAGATTCCATTTCAGACGCAGCTACCATAGCAGATGCAGAGACCATTGCCTATGGCATTGCAGAATGAATTGGCATTGCAGAGACCACGGCAGATGCCTTTGCAGATGCAGATGCTCTTCCAGAACTAAATACTTCTGAAGAAGCCAAGACCACTGCAAACGCAGGTACCATGGCAGACACCTTTCAAGGTGGCGGCGCCGTTGCAGGCAGCCTTGCAGATGCAGTGTCATTGCAGATACCCCTGCAGATGAATATAGCATTGCGGGTGCCGCTTTATACTCAAATACCATTGCTTGCACCGCTGCAGATAGTGGTGCAGAGAGCTGCAGGTAGCATAATCTCAGCACGCATCACCGCCTCCACTGATGCCATTGCAGATGCTCACATCGTAGCACGAGCAGATGCAGTATCAACGCAGATGCTGTGGCAGATAGCATTGCAGATGCAGGGACGGAGGCAGATGCAAAGGACATTACAGATGCTATTGCATTTCACATACCTGCACACAGACCGTTGCAGATGCCATTCCAGGTGCAAATACGATTGCAGATAGCATTGCAGGTGAACATACGACTGCAGATGGAGATGTAGATGCCATTGCAGCAGAAGGTATCATTGCAAAGGCTATTGATGATGCAGGGAGCACTGCTGATGCCAGAGCAATTACAGATACCATTGCGGATGTAGATACCATTTCAGATGCAGATACCATTACAAATGGCATTGCAGATTAAAATACCATTGCAGAAACCATTGCATAGACCTTTGCAGATGCACATCATGTTCCCGGTAACGCGGCAGGTGCAGACACCAAAGCAAACACCATTGCAGATGCAGACGCCATTTCAGATGCAGATACCACTGTAGAAACCATTGCTGATTGAAAGTCAGGTGAAGACAAAATAGGGGATGCCGACGCCGTTGCAGATGCAGGTATCGCTGAAGATGCAGAGGCTACAGCAGACACTCACAGCATTACAAATGCCGTTGCAGCTGCAGATACCTTTGCAGCTGCAGATAGCATTGCAGATGCAGAGGCCGTTGCAGATGCCGTTGCAGGTGACATTGCAGACACCATCGACAATGCCATTTCGGATACACCTTCAGATACCAATACCATTAGAAAGATACTGATGCAATTACAGATACAATTGCCGATACAGTGGCACATACAGACAGAACTGCACATGCGATCACAGATGCAAGACGAGCCACAGACACAAGTACACATTCAGTTACACCTATAGATACACGTACAGCCACTGATCTCATTCCTGGTAGGGGTACGATTACACATCCAGGTAGTGATACACATACCATCGAAGACACAGGGAGTATCTACATCTGCACTGGTATCTGCAAAGGCATCTGCATCTTCAACAGCATCTCCATCGGCAATTGCATCCGAAATTGTATTTGCTTCTGCAATGGCATCTGCAACAGCGTCTGCATCTGCAATAGCATTGGCAATGTTATCAGCAATGGTTTCTGCATCTGCAATGGTGTCTACATTGGAGAGTTGCAGATGACAGCACAGTTGCACCCACAGCATTCCAGATGCAGATACCTTGGCAGATGGCACTGCAGGTTCAAACACCAGGGCAGGCACCATTTCAGATTCACGTACCGCTGCTGATAACCCTGCAGATGCCATTGGCAAAGCAAATAACACTGCAGATGCAGGTACCACTGCCACTGCAGAAACCACTGCTGATGCCACTGCAGATGCTGATCCCATTGCAGATATCGACAGCATTGCACTTACCCAGGCAGGTACCAATACCAGTGCAGATGCCTCTACCACTACTCTTACAGCTCCTGATACCAGTACAGAGACCGCGACACCATTACAGGCAGTCACACCCATACCCAGACCGTCAGCGGTACAGAGACCATTAGAGATAGCCGTGCTGATACTATTGCAGCTAGCGAGAGAACGACTCACGCGCATACAGAAACCAAATACACAGACACCTACAGAAACCATTGCGAGTCCATGTGCAGGCACAGGTACCATTCCCTATGCAGGTACACTTACAGGCACAGACAGAGATAGCATTAGAGGCACAGATACTACTGGCACCATCACCACCACAGGTACCAGCACCATCATCCATACCACTGCATAAACCAGTATAATTACAGATACAGATGCCCATGGAATTTCAGATACAATTGCACATACAGGCACAAAATCCATAAAGTTCCAGATACAATGGCAGATAAAGATATAATGAAACAGTACAGAAGTGCACTCCCGGGCACCATTACACGAATACCACCGCAGATGCAAGTACAAATACAGATACAATTGCACAGAGAAGTACAGATACAATGAGAGTCCATTCTCCAAGGGACGGAGTTACCATTCCAAGTTAAGCTATTGAGACAAATAGAATTGCAGACATTGAGACAAATACAACTGTAGATTCAGATACAGGCACTATTACACATGCAGGTACTCATACAGTTACCATTACAGACACCGATACTAACACAGAGACACCAATACCCACACCTGCAATTGCATCTGAAATGGTATCTGCATCTGCCATTGTAACTGCAATGGAATCTGCATCTCTTCTGGCATCTGCAACAGCACCTGCAGTTGTCCCTGCATCTGCAGTGATTCCTGCAGTGACACCCGCCTCTGAAATACTACCTGCATCTGCAATGTTATCTGCAATGGCATCCGAATCTTTGATCATATCTGCATCTGCAACGCTATCTGCAATGGTACCTGCACCTGCAACGCCATCTGCACTGGAGAGTTGCAGACAACGGTACGGTTGCACACACAGCATTCCAGATGCAGATACCTTCGTAGATGCCACGGC
The DNA here is from genome assembly GCF_965183815.1 of Platalea leucorodia. NCBI lineage: Eukaryota > Metazoa > Chordata > Aves > Pelecaniformes > Threskiornithidae > Platalea > Platalea leucorodia. The sequence continues at coordinate 21,441 of NW_028121207.1, forward strand.
AGATTCAAATACCATTGCAGATGCAGAGGCCATTGCAGATATTGATCCCGTTGCAGATATCGACAGCATTCCACAGGCCAATGCAGACAGCGACACCATTACAGATACACACACAGCACACCGGGGCATTATGCCCTGCTCAGCACTGCTCAGACCACATATGCGACACCGTGCCGCATACGGGGCTTCCTCCCTCCACACCCACACGGCCCCCCCATCCCGATACAGGACAGACATCCACCAGCTGGAGCCAGGACGTGGGAGCACTCCCCACCCAGGGAGAGGCCGAGGGCACGGGGCGGCTCAGCCCGGGCAGGAGAGGGCTCCAGGGCTTGTCGCAGCCCACCAGGACCTTCAGCCAGGCTCTTCGTCCTGGTAGGGGGCAGGAGGAGGAGACACCACGGCCACAGTGGAGAGGAGAGACCCGGCAATGCCCCTCCAGCCTGCTGCCGGCCTAGCAGCAGCTCCAGCTGAAGGGACCTCACAAACACCCACCCAGCCACAAGCCGGCTGCTGGCCTATCACCTGCAGGGACAGAAGTGACCTCACAAGCAACTTCCAAGCCACGGGCCTGCTCCTACCCTATCAGCATCTCCGGCAGAAGTGACCTCACCAGCCCCGCCCCAGCCCTCCCCTCGCTGCTGGCCCCTTGCCTGCCCCCCAACCGGCCTCTCCTCTGCCCCCCAGCTCCCTCCTCTCTGCGCTGTCACTGGCAGGCACTGAGCACCTCACTGCCACCTGCTGCTCCTGACCAATCAGCTTCCTCCCATGCAAGTGACCTCACCGCACCCCAGCAATGTCACCTTCCACCCCGCTCCCCCATCCCCTCTCCTGGCCTCTGCCTCCGGCTCTCACAGTCCCTGCCCTCCTCCTGCCTCCCCAGGGGCCCAGGAGCTCAGAGCTGGGGGAAGGGGGCACAGCGCTGCTCAAGAAACCTTCTGCTGGGGATTCGCAGGTTGAGTCCTGCTCATACAGGAGGCACGCTCGTCTCTGTGAGGAAGAAAACACCCTCCTGACCACTGCAACACTCTTACTCCCAGCCCACACTGCCTTTGTTGGGGAGGGACCAAAGAAATCCCTTCATTGCCTCCGACACTCAAACGGCTGCAACACGGACCCGACTAGAGTTGTCCCGACCCTGTTGCAGAAGCGGGTAAGGAGCCACCGACAACCGCAGCGTCTGTATCTCCAGACCCCGCTGCAGAACACGCTCTGCCCTGGCTCTTTGCAGAGACGCCGCTTCCTCAGCAGCGGGGGACGGGCGTGAGCCAGGCAACGCAGAAAACAGTAAAAGCAGGGGCAGGCCAGTGCTATTGGTCAGCATGCTCCCGCTGCCCCGGGGGCTGGGAAATGGAGCAGCCAGAGCATACAGGGGCATCTGATTGCAAAAATCAAAAGTAAAAAGAAAAAAAACAAACAACTTTGGGAATCTGAAGTTCTGGTCAAAATGACACCTTCTCTCTTAATCCAAAATAACCCCGTCCATGTTTGCTTTCTTCCCAAAAGGTGAAATATAAACAGAAAAATAAATAACTAAAAAGAAGCCAAGAATATTATGCAGTGCAGATTATATTCCAAGATTTAGTAACTTGTAAGTTGTAGGCAGACGCAGATGCCACTGCACATGCAGATACCATTGCAGCTACCACTGGAGATGTAGACACCATTTGAGACGCCATTTCAGCTGCAGATACCATAACAGATTAAGGTTACACGTCAGAGGCAAATGCCACTGCAGAGGCAGATACAACTGCAGAGGCAGGTACCACTGCAGATGAAGATACCATTGCAGTTATCGTTGCACGTACCATTATGCCAAACTTTTTATGTAATCCAAGATTTTGTAACTTGCATCCAAGCTCGTTGCTCCCAAGAATCTTCTGCTCCATCTTCTCCCCCATCTCCATCTGCCATCAGCCACAGAAGGAAGTCTCTCTCAAGGGCTTGAGTAATTTGACCAGAAGAAAGCACGAAAATGCGCTTCTGTATTAAGGAGGAAGGGCAGGAACTTGGCAGTCATTTCCATTTTGTTACAATCACAAGGGATGACCATCCTTGCTAGCAGAGATTCCCTTTGCCAGAACCAAATGACATCTCTCAGGAGAAGTCAGCTGTCTTAACTCTTGACTGTTTCCTCACTTTCCCCCCCTTTTTGGAGCTGGGCCAGAGCCCCCTCAACCTCAGCAATCGCTCTGGAGTTAAGCAACAGTAACATCGAGTTTCTAACATTGACTCCTTGCTGCCTTGCTCTGGTAATCCTTCATAACCATGCAGAAGGACTCTCCAAACTGGGACCTCTTTGTCTTGCCAGCCAAAACACTTTTATTACAATACGGATTCCTCCTCCATGCTCTACTGCTGCAAACCAGCCACTTAATTCACAGCAATACAAAAGCAGCTCTTCTCAGGAAAAACAAAACCAACACACAATAAAACTCCCCAAACCAACCCAAACCCAACAAGAAAACTACAGCTGACCAGAAATGTTAGTTTTCAAACTGGCTTTGTTTGAAAGCAAAAACACTCTGCCCAGCCACGAATGTAAAGGAATAGGCTGATGAACAGTGAATAATTATCATTTTAAAGGTGGATAATTATTATCATTATAATGCTGACAAATTTTATTATAAATAACATTGTATTATTTTAAATCAATATCATCATAAAGAAGAAGCCTTGCCTTTTCTGTTGACTGCTAATGGGGTATCGCCCTTATCAGTCCCTGACTCCTTGGAAATCATGACTGCATGTGTACAACTACTTAGCTTACTAGGTAGGAGGATGGTGTTTTTTTTTTATTTCAGAGCCTTGCAAGGATTCATTTAGGACGTCACCATAATGAAAATGGCCAGGCTAACTGCTTGACTTGTGACCGCACCAGGTACAGAAGGAAAATGCTGCCAGGTTTGTCCTCTTGACCAGACATCTAACCACGCAGGGTGACCAGAGCAGGACGGCTTCCATGGAAGACACCTGGGGTTTGCTGCTCACCTGGACGCTACTGCTGCTCACATCCCCCTTCCCAACTCCTCTCCGGCTGCACTCTACTTCGACAGGGCACAGCATTGCTAAACATGGTCATTTTGAGCTGAAAGAGGCAGAAGCCATGCCTAAAAAGAAGCACCCTTGCTAATTTTACAGTTGTCACAGCAGACTGTGGAGCAGTTCCTGTGTGCGTCTACCCTGGTTTTGCATCAGAAAGTGATTTTGCACATGCGATGCCTTGCAACAGGGCTTTGGAGCCTGGCTTTGCCTCATACCTCTCCTTCTGCTTGCTGGCCAGGGCTCCTCCTGGCTCTGCCAGGGTGGAGAGTAAAGTGGTGGTCTCTTAGGAGGCGCATCTGTCTGGCATCCACCTCCATTCCACGCTCTCCAAGCTCTTCCGAGTGCAGCTATGGAAAGCAAAAGCATGAGCAATGACACGTGTTGGGGTTGGCTGAGCTTTAAAAGTCATGCCTACACCTGATGATTCAGTGGGGTAAACTTGATCCAAAGAATGTGCAGCAACATGGGGACTTCTGGGAAGTAAACAAGGAAAAACTACACCCCAACAGAAAATGGACATCGGTTGTCTCCATTGGCCCTCTGAGGTCATGTGCTCTGCGACCCTTGCTGCCCTCCTTGGGAAGGACTCCTAAAATGGCATGCCCCTCAGAAGATGTCAGACCACCAGGTCTCCACATGAAGAAGAACAAACGGTTCCTGCTTGAGTCAGTGGTGACAAGGCAAATGCAATAGAAAGGCACTGACAGCCTAGCTGCTAACCATCTGTGATGAAAACATGTCTCTTTCTTCATCACCTGATCCTCCTCAGAGGGAAAACCACAAGAGGGAACACAGAATCTCCTGGGTCAGGATAACCATGTTCTCTTTCTACCCCTGCCAGAAGTGCCCTTGAAGAAACAGCGCATCTGAAACACATCTACTTCATTTGCATTGTACCCATCTCCTACAGCAGAGCTAAGAAACCTTCCTCAGAAAAATCACAGACTCATAAAGCAAGGGCTACTGAGTACACAAGATGATCTGCACTTGTCAGTGGCAAGGGCATGAGACCAAGACTTCCACACCAGACGAGGGCAAGTGCTATGTCAGTGCCATGGAGAAAAGCCTCTGTGCAGCTGGGCAGCAGTGTGGGAATGCTCACAAACCTCAGGCCATGTCTGATGAGCGTCTAAAAGGAGTAAAGCAGCTCTGGCTTGTCTCCCAAACTGTGTGCTGAAACCTGAGGAAAAGTCACTGAACCCCTGGAAAAAGGTCACCCTCCTCAGCCACGTTTGTTAGTGTTAAAAGTGACAAATTAGAGGGCGTTATAAGGGCAAGGATTAGAGAACTTTAACCAGAGGTGATGCTCCAAACTGCATCAGAAATTGAAGGCAGTAGGTGCAGCTGGATCCATGAGTTATTGATTTTAGAGGCAATTAAAACCTCTTCAGCATCCTACCTGTCTACACATCATAGAATCACAGAAAAACCTTGAGATGGAAGAGACCCATAAGGATCACCGAGTCCAAATCCCTACTCCTATACCTGCAAGGTACAGAGCATGGACCTGCCTCCAACACTGATATAACTCCTCGGGTGGATTCCCTGGGGGAGTCTGGGGCTGCTCCCTGTGAAATTCCATGGTCTCCAGGGGAGGCCAAAACATTGCAGAGCTGCCTGTGAGAGGTGCAGAAGAGCTACCAGGCATGGACCTGCCCCCAACATACACAATGCTCTTCGGGTAGCTACTCTAGAAAAGTCTGTGGCTACTGCCTGGGAATTCATCTGTCTGCAGAGGAAACCAAAATGCTCCTGAGATGCCTGGGAGGAGTATCGGGCAGCTACCAGGCATGGACCTGCCTCCAACGTTGACAAAATGCCTCAGGGAGCTTCCTTGGAGGAGTTGGGGGTTGCTACCTGGGAATTCCTCCTTCTGCAGAGGAGGCCAAGACACCCCTGGAGAATCATAGAATTGTTTAGGCTGGAAAAGACCTTTAAGATCATCAAGTCCAACCATTGACCTAGCACTGCCAAGTCCACCACCATCCAGGAGATGCCTGGGAAGAGTCCTGGGGAGCTACTGGGCATGGACTTTCCCCCAACATACACATTGCTGTTCAGGCAGTTACCTTAGAATAGTCTGGGGCTGCTACCAGGGAATTCCCCAGTCTCCAGAAGAAACCAAAGTGCTCCTGGAGATGCCAGAGAGGAGTCCTGGGGAGCTGCAGGGCATGGACCTGCCTTCAATATGAAGAAAGCTCTTCAGGTAACTAGAGAGGACTCTGGGGCTGCTACCTGAGACTTCAGCTGTGTCCAGGGAAGGCCAAAACACTCCCAAGCTGCCTGAGAGGTGTCCCAGCAAGGTACAAAGCATGGACATGCCTCCAATATCGACAAAACACCTGTTCTAGCAACCTTGGAAGAGTCTGGGGCTGCTCACCAATGAATTCATCCATCTCCTGAAAAGGCCAAAACATTCTGGAGCTGCCTGGGAGAGGTCCCGGGGAGCTACAGAGCATGACCGGCCTCCAACATACACAATGCTCAGTAGCATAGCTACCTTTGAAGAGTCTCGGGCTCCTGCCGGAGAATTCATCCATCTCCAGAGGAGGCCAAAACACTTGTGCAGATGACTCGGAGGAGTCCCGGGGAGCTACCAGGCATGCACCTGAGTCCTACATGAAGAAAACTTTTCAGGTAACTACCGAGGAGGAGTCTGTGGCTGCTATCCAGAAAATTCAGCCATCTCCAGGGAAGGAAAAAACACTCCCAGGCTGCCTCAGAGGAGTCCCAGCAAAGTACTGAGCATGGACTTGCCTCCAACATTGATATAACTCCTCGAGTGGATTCCCTGGAGGACTCTGGGGCTGCTCCCTGTGAAACTCCCCGGTCTGCAGGGGAGGCCAAAACATTCCGGAGCTGCCTGAGAGGAGTCCAAAGGATCTGCGGGGCATGGACCTTCCCCCAGCACACACAATGCTCTCTGGGTAGCTACGTGCAGAAGAGTCTGGGGCTGCTACCTGGGAATTCAGCTTTCTCCAGCACAGGCCAACACAATCCTGGAGATACCTGGGTAGAGTCACAGGGAGCTACCAGACATGGACCTGCCTTCAACAGGAACAAGACTATTCAACAAAATACCTAGGAGGGTTACTGGGCTACTACCCAAGACTTCAGCCACCTCCAGAGGAAGTGAACACACTCTTGGTGATGCCTAGGAGGAATCCTGGGGAGCTGCCAGGCATGGACCTGCCTCCAACATGGACAAACAATTAAATTAGCAGCCTAGGAGGAGTTTGGGGCTACTACCCATGACTTCAGCTGTCTCCAGATGAAGCCAAAACACTCTTGGAGATGCCCGAGAGGAGTTCCAGAGAGCTATCGGCCATTGACCTGCCTTCAATATGAAGAAAGCTCTTGGAGTAAGTAACTAGGAGGACTCTGGGGCTCCTACCCGAGACTTCAGCTCTATCCAGGGAAGGCCAGAAAACTCCAAAGCTGCCTGGGAGGACTCCCAGAAAGCTACAGGGCATGGACCATCCCCCAACAGTGAAAACACTCCTTGAGTGGATTCCTTGGAGGAGTCAGGGGCTGCTACCTGTGAAATTCAGCTCTCTCCAGGGAAGACCAACAAATTCTGCAGCTGCCTGGGAGGAGTCCCAGGGAGCTACCGGGCTTGCACCTGCCTCCAACATGGACAAAACACTTCGGGGAGCTACCGTGCAGGAGTCTGGGGCCGCTGCCTGGGACTTCAGCTTTCCCCAGAGCAGGCCAAGACAATCCTGAACGTGCCTGGGAGAATTCCCACCCAGCTACTGAGCACAGACCTTCCCCCAACATACACAATGCTCTTTGCATAGCTACCTTCAAAGAGCCTGGGGCTGCTGCTGGGAATTCACCTGTCTCCAGATGAAGCCAAAACACTGGACATTGGAGATGCCTGGAAGGAGTCTCGGGGACCTTCTGGGAATAAACCTGCCTCACACATGAAGAAAACTCTTCAGGGAACTACCTAGGACGAGGCTGCGGCTGTTACTGAGGACTTCAGCTGTCTCCAGGCAAAGTCCAAACACTCCAAAGCTGCCTGGGAGGAGTCTCAGAGAGCTACAGGGCATGGAGCTGCCTCCAATAGAGGCAAAACTCTTTGCGTAGCTTCCGTGGGGGAGTCTGAGGCTGCTACCTTCAGAATTCTGCCATCTCCAGGGGAGGCCAAAACATTGCAGAGCTGCTTGGGAGTCCCTGGGAAGCTACCAGGCATGGACCTGCCTTCAAGTTCAAGAAAACTCCTCAACTAACAACCTTGTAGCGTCTGGGTCTGCTACCTGCAAAATTCAGCTGTCCCCAGGGAGGCCAACACAGTCCTAGAGATAACTGGGAAAATTCCCAGGGAGCTACCAGGCATGGACCTGCCCCCCACATGAACAAAACCTTTCAGGTAACCATACAGGCGTCATATGTGTCTTCTATCCAGGACTTCAGCTGGCTCCAGGGAAAGGCAAAACACTCCCATGCTGCCTTGGAGGACTCCCAGAGGTCTACCGAGCATGGGCCTGCCTCCAGCATACACAAAACATCTTGGGTAGCTACCTTGGAAAAGTCTGGCACAGCTACCTGCTCAATTCAGCTGTCTCCAGGGGAGGCCAAAACATTCTGGAGATTCCTCCGAGGATTCCTGAGGAGCTATCAGGCATGGCCTGCCTCCAAGACAAAGAAAACTCTGCAACTAACTAACCAGGAAAGTTGTGTTGCAGCTACCTGGGACATTAGCTGTCTGTAAAGAAAATGAAAACAGTCCGTTAGATATATGGGAAAAGTCCTGAAGCAAAACCAGGAATAGACCTGTCCCCAACATGCACAATGCTCTCTGGGTAGCCACCTTAGAAGATTCTGGGGCTGCTACCTGGGAATTCACTTGTCTCCAGAGGAAACCAAAAGACTCCGGGAAATCCCTGCGAGGAGTTCCAGAGTGCCTCTGACATGCACCAAACTCTTCAGCTATCTCCCCTGGTGCAGGCTGGGGCTGCTACCCAGGACTTCAGCTCCCTCCACAGCAGGACAAAACACTGGGGCAGATGCCTGGGAGGAGTCCTGGGGAGCTCCAGGGCATGGACCTGCTTCCCATTCCTATCAGCAATCAATGGCAGAGCATCAATCAATAGGATGGCAGCAGTCAGTAAAAGCAGCAAGCAATCATATAGCAACAACCAATCCTTTAGGAATAAGCAACAGAACAGCAACAACCAGGTTATTAAAAAGTTGTCATTAGGCAGGGAATTTATTCTCCAAATAGCAGCAGATATACTGATGATGGATTACTTATATGGAGATATGTGCATAAAGTGAATTAGACAGATTCCAGAAAGGGCCAAAGCATCATCCCAGAGGGGAGGACAAAGCGATCCCACAGGTGACCCAGCCATCCCCGAGGTGGGTGGATAAACCTAACCGACTCCAAAAGGGGAAACAATAATGTGATAGACAGAGTCTCACCTCTGAGATGATCTGGAGGTGCCTGGACTCTCGGTCCCCAGCTGTGCTGCAAAGCGCCCAGCTGCACGTTTCAGGGATGCTTCTGATCGCCAGGCTCACAGCTCCCGGGCTCGCAGGAACGTTCTTCTGCTCGGGCATTTCCCTTTCTAAGCAGTCACCTTTATGGCTGCTCACACCTGCCCGCTCCTGCCCTATCAGCTCCTCAGGCACCAGTGACCTCACAAGCACCTGCTCAAGCCAGGGGCCTGCTCCTGCCCTATCAGCTCCTCAGGCACCAGTGACATCACAAGCACCTGCACAGCAGAAGCGTCCTCACTGCCAACACCCTGAATTGGCAACAATTCGGGCACAGGGGATGATGGGTCAGGTCATTTGTTTTGGTGTTCTCATAAAACCTGGGGCATGTGTTTTAGCTGTTCCTCAACTCTTTTTCTCTTTTCTTCACATTCCTCGCCAAAAAGAGAAGAAAAAGCCAAGGAGTAACAGCATCCGGACGTTTTGAATGCTCTGCTAATACATGAGGTTTCCAACAAGCGTGCCAGGGGAATAGGCGCAGCCAGCTGGAAGGTGCAAGGCACACACCAGCAGTGTGCAACGAGGCATGGCCAGTGCCCATCGGCACCCTTGTTCTGACAGACGGCCATCGCTGAAGACAAGTCTGCTCAGTCAGAGCAAAAAATGACGGGCTGGGTCCTAAAAATGCCACTTTGGAGGCTGAAACTGAGGCTTTGGAAAGTAAAAATGTGTCTTTGGACTCCAAAAAGGAGACTTCTCAAACTAAAACTGAGCCTCTGGACCACAGAAATGAGGCTTTCTGCCCTAAAAATGAGGCTTTCTGCCCTAAAACTCATAGAAGCATAGAATGCTTTGGGATGGAAGGGACCTTTAAAGGTCATCTAGTCCATCCCCCCTGCAATGGGCAGGGACATCTTCAACTAGATGAGGTTGCTCAGAGCCCCATCCAGCCTGGCCTTGAATGTTTCCAAGGCTGGGGCATCTGGGCAACCTGTTCCACTGTTTCACCACCCTCATCGTGAAAAATTTGTTTCTGGTGTTTAGTCTAAATCTACCCTCCTTTAGTTTAAAACCATTCCCCCTTGTCCTCTCGCAGCAGACCTTTCTAAAAAGACCATCCCCATCTTACTTGCAGGCCCCCCCTTAAGTACTGAAAGGCTGCTATAAGGTCTCCCCACAGCCTTCTCTTTGCCAGGCTGAACGATCCCAGCTCTTTCAGCCTTTCCTCATAGCAGAGGTGTTCTGCTCTCTGATCAGTTTTGGGGCCTCCTCTGGACCCACTCCAACAGGTCCATGTCCTTCCTGAGCTGAGAACTCCAGAGCTGGACGCAGTAAAAAATGAGGCTTTAGACCCTCAAAATTAAACTGTGAGCCCTGAAGAAAGGCTATGGGTAAGAAAAGAGAGGTTTGGACCCTACCAAGGAGGATTTGGGCCCTCAAAATGAGGCTTTGGGGACCACAAGGGGCTCAAAGCGTTAGAGTAAATGGGCTTACATCAGGCTGGTGGACAGTCACCAGTGGGGTTCCCCAGGGCTCCATTTTAGGGCCAGTGCTCTTTCATGTTTTTAGGAATGATCCAGACACAGGAGTTGAAGGTACATGAAGTCAATTTGCTGACGATCCTAAAGTAGGAGGAGCTGTGGTCTCCCTCGAGGCTAGAGAGGCCTTCCAGAGAGATCTGGATAGACTCGAGAGCTGGGCCATCACCAACCGTACAAAGTTTATCAAGAACAAGTGCTGGATTCTCCCCTGGGACGGGGTAATCCTGGTTATCCGTACAAACGGGGGGATGAGAGGCTGGCGAGCAGCCCTGCGGAAAGAGATCTGGGGGTCTGGGTTGATGGCAAGTTGAACAGGAGTCAACAGCGTGCCCTGGCAGCCAAAGGGGCCAGCCGTGTCCTGGGGTGCATCAAGCACAGCACCGCTAGCCGGTCGAGGGAGGCGACTGTCCCACTCTACACTGCCCTGGTGCAGCACCACCTCGAGCGCTGGGTGCAGTTTTGGGCGCCTCAGTATAAGAAGGACATCAAACTAGGAGTGTGTCCAGAGAAGGGCAACCAAGATGGTGAAGGGTCTCGGGGGCAAGACTTACGAGGAGCGCCTGAGGTCCCTTGGTGTGTTCAGCTTGGAGAAGAGAAGGCTGAGGGGTGACCTCATTGCAGTCTACAGCTTCCTCGGGGGGGGCAGCGGAGGGGGAGGTGCTGATCTCCTCTCTCTGGTGACCAGCGACAGGACACGAGGCAACGGAATGAAGCTGTGTCAGGGGAAGTTCAGACTGGACATTAGGAAAAGGTTCTTCACTGAGAGGGTGCTCGGTCCCTGCAACAGGCTCCCCAGGGAAGTGCCCACAGCACCAAGCCTGTCAGAGTTCAAGGAGCGTCTGGACGACGCTCTTAGTCATATGGTTCAGTGTTAGGTAGTCCGGGGAGGAGCAGGGAGTTGGACTCGATGATCCTCAGGGGTCCCTTCCAACCTGACATATTCTGTGGTGCTGTCATTCTAAGGCAGCGGCCTGCTCCTGGTCTGAAACCTCCGCAAGCCCCTGTGGAAGCCACCTGCATGCTCCTGCCCTAATGCCTAGAGAAACACCCCTTACCTCACAAGGGCCTTCGCAGGCCAGGTGAATTCTCCTGCCCTATCAGCTCCTTGGCCACCAGTGACAACATAAGCAGCAGCACAAACCACATGCCTGCTTGTTTAGTCACCAGTGACATCACAAGCACCTGCACCAGCCAGCTGTCTGTTCATACCTAATCAGCTACTTAGCCACCAGTGACATCACAAGCAGCTGCACAAGCCAGGTGCCAGTTCCTAACCTATCACCTACTCAAGCACATATGACATCACAAGCACCTGCACCAGCCAGGGGCCCGCTCCTGCCCCATCCCCTACTCAGGCACCTCGGACACCATAAGCACTTGCACACAGGAGGGGCCTGCTCCAGCCCTAGCCCCTACTCACGTACACGTGGCATCCCAAACACCTGCACGGCCCAGCGCCATGCTCCTGCCCCGACAGCTACAGAGCTGCCAGGGACAGCGCAGGTCCTGCCCCTGCCCTATCACCTCTTCAGGCACAGGAGAGATCGCAAGCACGTGAACAAGCCAGGTGATTCCTTCTGCTCCATCACCTACTTATCCACCTGGGAAATCACAGAATCACAGAATGTCCTGAGCTGGAAGGGACCCACAAGGATCATCGAGTCCCACTCCTGTCCCTGCACAGGACAACCCCAAAACTCACACCGTATCTCTGAGGGCGTTGTCCAAATGCTTCTTGAATATTGTCAGGCTTGGCGATGTGACTGCCTCCAGGGTCAGCCTGTTCCAGTGCTCCACCCCCCTCTGCGTGAAGAACCTTTTCCTCACACCCAACCTAAACCTCCCCTGCATATCTTCCTGCCGTTCCCTCGGGTTCTGTCATTGGTCGTCAGGGAGAAGAGATCAGCGCCTGCCCCTCCTCTTCCCCTTGTGAGGAAGCTGTAGGCCGCGATGAGGTCTCCCCTCAAATCACAAGCAGCTGCTCAAGCCAGGGGCCTGTTCACAACTTATCACGTACTCTGGTGCCTATGACCTCACTAGCATCTGCACAAGCCAGGGGCCTGCTCCTGCCCTATCAGCTCCTCAGGCACCAGTGACATCACAAGCACCTCCACAGCAGAAGCATCCTCACTGCCAACACCCCAACTTTTCCCCCTCCATCTCCATCTCTGTCTCCCATCTCCCCCTGCTCTCCCCTCTCCCACGCACCTTCCTCACCCACTCCACCACCTCCCACTGCCTCTGGCTGCCTCTGGGTTCGGGTGGCAGATGTTACCTCGCAAGCACTGTCCCAGATGGGTCACCTGCATCTCCTTCTCATCTCCTTCTGCTCTCATCATCACTGCACCAGTTGTTTGATGCGCTTTTGGACATCATGGGCCCTTCTGTCCTGCCTCCCTTCTGCTGGTAAATGCTGTTCCTGTACCTGGGAAGAGTGCAAAAGAAACCCTCAGCACCCGCAATGTTCCAGCCAAAGCTGTGAACAGGCACGCTTACAGCCCTGGGCAGGTTTTTATCCATTGGCCTGGGGCGGCTTGGGGAAGAGGTGGGAGTGCTGCCGGTGGGCGAACGGCCCTTCGCCAGCAGCGCGTGGGGAAGCCCAGCGGCTGCCAGCTGCGGGAGGTGCCCAGGCCGTGGCAGCTGTGTGGCCCCGAGGGGACACGTCCCCGTCTGGCCCTGTGTCACAAAGGGGCAGTGATGCGGCACCCATCCGGTGCTTGTGAGCTCACCTGGCCAGGCCTTGGGATCCTGAAAAGTGGGCCAGCAAAAGCCAGTTGGGCTGAGCTGGCCTTCGGGATAACTTGGCTCCTCCCTTTGCTACTTGCTTGCCTACTTTTTTCCGACCATTTATCGTTTACTGCCCACTTCTCCTCAACTTCCATCCTCTTTCAAAGGTAATTATGATTTGACTTTCAGGACAGATCATAGACTAGGTAAATAGGGGATAAAAGTATAGGCTGGTCTATACCTTCTGAGCCGTAGGCTGAGCTCTTACACCTTTACAGGCTGGCCAGGGCTACGGCTAGAGTTCCTAGTTGCTAACTCTTCTTTCTTTACCATACCCTAGCATAGGTTAAGTAGCGGGGGGGCAGTGTAGTCTGAGGCATTGAGCTCAGCCTAGAATGACGAGAAGCCCACCCTGAATGGTGCAGTAGGAAGGGAGACAGAAAAGGAGCACAGCAAAGGCAGCCGTTAAAGTAGCGGCTGAAAGCCGGTCCCACCTGCGTACAAGGTGGGAAAGTGTGGGCTGGAGAGCCAGAGGGCTCTGCTGCTAACGCTAGCAGCAGGTAAGCAGCAGGTCCTCTTCGGAGAAGGTGACACGCAATGCAGCCTTTCAAAAGGGCCTTGGCAAATGCTGTCAACTGGAGTCCGGCGACAGGGACAGCAGGGCCATCAGCCTGCAGCTCTGCAGCAGTTACAAGTACCACTGAAAGACTTTTGATGGCGGACGCTGTTCTGTGGGTTACATTTGGGGTTCTTGGAATCATTTTGTTGAGCTACAATTATTTCTTTGTGATCAGGTGACGGGATTGGCGCTGATCTTCTCTTTCTCGAGCGTGTCCTGACATCCTTTGTCACCCAAAGCTTTCCCCTCTGTTCCTGAGAGAAGCCATGGCCACAATGGGGAACGACTCTGGTGAGTAACGCCTTCACCAGCAGGCTTGGACTTTATGAATCCCCAAAGGCAATGGACGTGGCTGGTGCTCCATCCCTGAATGCTGATGTGCTGACAACCTAGAGGGAATTCAGGGCGTTTCCTGGTAGCAGCCAGACTCACCCAGGTGTTTGCGATTAGACAAAGGAAAAATGCGTGTGGTCACTCCTCTGCCACTATGTACAAGACTTGGAAAGATGACATTGCTCCTAGAAAGATCTGACATCAGTAGGGTTACCTTCTGGGCTAGGGACTTGCTTCTTTTCATCAAGTTACAATCAGGAAAAGGGAAGACTTGACCTGATAAGCCTGTTCAAGAGTCTAGAAGGAAAGGAAGGCAGCCCGAGGCACAGAAATCAGAGTGTGGGTTTGTTGGACTTTCAGCAAAGTAAGCAGGGGAGCAGACTCTTTTCCAAAACTGTTTCTTAACCAGGAAATGCCAATGGCAGTGTTAGGCTTCCCCCAATGTTTCTCTCTTGGAGGTCAGAGCCGGTTTACCTCGGTGCTTCTCTACAGAAGTCAACTCTCAAAATAGGTTCTCATACAACAGCATCGTCTCATCTCTTTTCAAACGTCATTTCCCTGCAGTCCTTGCCAAGGGAATGGCTCTGCCACAACGCATCCTCTTTCCCCTGGAGAAGATTTGCATGGACTGGCAGCAAAGACAGAGAGCTGGAGCAGGACTCCACAACCTGGGCAATACCTGCTACCTCAACTCCGTCCTGCAGTGCCTGACGTACACACCCCCTCTGGCCAACTACCTGCTCTCGCGTGAGCACAGCCGGTCATGTGAGTACTTTCAGGAACATCTCCTTGTACATCTGTTGGGCACTTCCCAAGGATTCCCAGCATCTGGAATCTGATTTAGGAGAAAAGCAGCTCTTCTTTGTCGGCCCCCTGAGTGGCGTTCTTTGAACACTCAAGCCTAGAAGGCTCTTGTCCTATCTAGGTGTGTTCATCTTCAGAAAGGCACCACTTTCTGGCCCCAGGTCTCGGTCCCTGTTCCTGCCAGTTCAACTCTCTTTGCTTATGGCACAGAAAACTGCTGTCACTTAAGCATCCCCTTGAAGAAAGCTTTCTATGCGCTAAAATGGCCTGGGCTTCTTGGGACATTGGCACCTTGGGAGAAGGGGACTGGAGACTGTTATCTTCTAATTTCAAGATCCCCATTAAGTTTCCCATTGCTGTGGGTGTTTTGCTAACCTGAGAAGCTTCCCTCCCTCCTTCCCTCCCTCTTCAGGTCGCCAGCAAGGCTTCTGCATGATGTGCATAATGGAAGCGCACGTCAACGGGGTCCTGCATTCTTCAGCCAGGGCCATCCAGCCTAGGGCTGTCCTCAGTGTCCTCACACGTAAGGCATTTCAGCTGCTTTTACATGCTTTCTTCCCTTCTTGTAGGAGACAGCTACTAACTACCTCTTTCTTAGGAATAGGAGAACATTTGCAGCTTGGCAGGCAGGAAGACGCCCACGAGTTCTTACGCTACACTGTTGATGCCATGCAGAGAGCTTGTCTGAGTGGAAGCAGCGAGTAAGCACAAGCAAATTACCTCTTCCATGCTCCTGAGCCCTTTGGACTCCTTGGTGTACTCCCATCAAGGAAACCCGATGCCCAGGGTTTTCAGACAAAGCAAAACTCTTGGAGGAGATAACTCTCTGCCTTACCATTTCTTCCCAGCTTCGACATCTCTTCTCAAGCAACTACCATCATCCATCAAATATTTGGGGGCTTTCTGAGATCGAGAGGTACTTTTTACAAATATTACTGGCCTTAGATGTGTCTGTGGCTCTTTCTCTGGTCATGGTAAACAGCTTCTAGTACGCAGCAGTTGTGTCCAGTGTCTCCAAAGCAGTACGTGTTGGGCGTTGAAATGGGCACAGTTAGCCTCCTTCCCAACCTGAGAAGCATTTCTCTTTGCCTTCCAGTAACGTGCTTGAGCTGCAAAGCCGTTTCCGACACCTACGAGGCATTCCTTGATATTGCTTTGGATATCCAGGTAAGATGTTTGGAAATTGTGGTGCAAAAGGTTTCAAGGCCCCTGCAGGGGGCCGAGGTTATCTCCAGTTACCTCCCTTGACTTAAAACTGTGGGCTGTTGCCACGCCAGAGCTTGGTGGTGGATGGGAAGGGAACTGGGCTTCTGGGCTCCTTCTCTGGAAACTCTCTAAATGGTCTGCCTGTGCTGGATGCTGGGTGTCAGATGGGCGTCAGCTGGGCAAAGAGTAAGGATGGTATCTGCAGCCATGATGGCACTGTCATGCCTCCCTGCTTTGGACTCCCTCAAGACGTGTCTGATTGCTGGACGGATGGGGTTGATTGCTTTTGCTGCTTTTGACCACGCGTACCACAGGCAACTCTGGTACCGCCCAGGGGTAGCTGCTTATTGGGATAACGCTGGTCCCACACGGGCAGCTATTTCTTGGGATTCTGAGTTTCCAGGAGCTTAGTGCTCTCCTTTCTTTCTCATCCAGGCAGCCTCAACTCTCACTGCAGCTCTGGAAGACTTTGTCAAACCTGAGCAGCTGGATGGCGAAAATGGCTATAAATGTAGCAAGTAAGATTATCGCTAATGACACCTTCCTAGCAGATACTGGCTTAGGGTATTGCATGTCTGGGAGCACCAGTTATGTTCTGACTTAATTGAGAAACCCACTCATGAGACAGCTTGGGGTTTTTTCCTTTTTTTTTCTTCCCCGTACGACTAATCCACCTGAATCATCCAGAACTTGGAAAATAATGCATTCATTTCTAAGACGGGTAATTTTTTCTCTTCTGCCTGAATATTTGGAAAGCTTTCATGAGAATTTTATTGCTGGCATCATCTGCCCTGGAGGTGGTCAACCTTCCTAGCTAGGAAGTTGCCCACTGAACTACCCCTCGGGCCAGAAGGGAAAAGACAGGCCCCATGTGCAGTGGGGAGCCAAAGCAAGGAGGAGCTCTGGGCAGGGATTTGGCAACAGCAGCTTCCTCAAGAAGCCAAACACCCATTTAATTGCCAAGGCTTTTTGGATGCTTGCGTCTCTGGCCAGGAGACCTCAGTCCTTGGAGCAGCAGCAGCCCCTGCCGGCTCTCTGAACAGTGTCATGCCTAGGTCTGGTCTTGTAAAGTCTGCAGAGTGCTGCTCTCCAAAGTGAGCCACCCCAGACCAAAGCTGCCTTTGGTGAGAGCGTGTGGGCTTCAGGGGTCTGAAATGCAAACCTGTGCGCACGATCGCTGGGCAAAACAAGCCTTAACTCAACCCTGCAGGGGTGGGGGGCAGAGTGGGGAGAAGATGGGTTGCAACAGTTGGGTCTGTGCTTGTTTCAAGGTGTGAACAGCTGGCCACTGCATCCAAGAGGCTCACAATACATCGCTCCTCCAACGTCCTGACAGTCTGCTTGAAGAGATTTGATGCTTTCTCTGGCAGAAAGATTAGCAAGGTATGTACACAAGGGCACTGCAACTTTGTCTGCTTGGAAGGAGACTTTCCCGAAGGAGAACTCTTTTTTGGAAGTTGTTCATGTCTGCACACGACGGCTATCGAGTGCGGCCCTCTAAGAAAAATCAAGGCAAATGCCTTGCTCTTTCCCTTGTGGGAAGAGGAAAGTGCCAATGTGAAGAGAAGCCCTTTCCTGTGCTCGTCAAGAGCTGCTTTGGCCAACAACAGTTTTCTGCCACTGCAATGATGACATGGCAACACCTGGTTTTGATGAACTGAGAAGATCTGTTTCTATGCCTCTAGCCTGGGTTTGCTGGCAAGGTTTTCTCAGGCTGCTTCCTCAAGACTCTCAGGATAATTTAGGGGTCTTCTTGGTCTCTCTTTAGGTTGTGCAGTATCCGGAAACTCTGGACCTTGCCGCGTACATGTCTCAAGCCCCTGGAGAACCACTCCTCTATTCCTTGTATGCTGTCCTGGTACATGAAGGCTCCGGCTGCCAGGCAGGACACTATTACTGCTTCGTGAAGGTAGCAGACAACTCTGTGATTTGCACTGGTGTATGGTGTCCGTGTCCTTCAGTGGTGTTCTGCCTGTGGTTTTGCTTTAAAACCCCTGCAGTTCATCTAAAGATAGTGCTGCCTTTCTTTGCAGGCCAGCGATGGACACTGGTACAAGATGAACGATGCCTCTGTGGATCGTTGTGACATCAAGACGGTTCTCTGCCAGCGTGCATATTTACTCTTCTATGCCAGGTAATAACAAGTGTGCGACAGTGCTCAGAATACACTCCTTCTCCTGTCACTGATCTGGGTGGTGGTGTTCTCCTCCGGTGGGTTTTGCTTTCTGGCCTAGGAGAGAATGCCTGTTTGTCCCGTTGAGTTCTGTCTCTTCTGCAGTTCGCCACCTCCTGCCTTCTCCCTCCTTGTCAGGCACTAAACTGTAGCGCTTGTGTAACTTGCTAGCTGTCTGCTCCCTGAGACTGGCTAGCTGCAAAAAGAGGCCAAACGGAGGTCCAGGAGGGTTTAGGATGAGTTACTGCTCTGAGAGGGACAGACATGGCTGGAAGACCACGATCTCATTTCCAGCTCCTAGCCCTGCTTCAGTCTTCTGCCTGTCGTATCAAGTGCTGCCAGAAAGTGACAGGATGAGACTGAAGCCATGAGGAGGCTGCAAGAACAACCCTAGACTAAGATCACTGTTGCTTCTCCAGGCACCACGATTTGACCCCTGGAGCAGGCGCTGAATGCCAAGAGACAAAGGGCATTTCCATGACAAAGCTGGATCAAGTGCTGAAGAGGGCATTTTCTGGAGGCACCCTGGCACTGAGAAATCAAGAAGGCAGAGAAATTATGCCCAGGATCCAAGGGAAGAGACAAACACGGGACTCTGCAGGACCTCCCCATCAGCGCCGCGGCAGGAAGAGAGCACGCTCTGACACCGAGGAGGAGGAGGAGAAGCTGAACAGAAGCCAGCCAGACTGCCCGCCTCCGAAGCGGAGGCGCATTGCCCTCGCGGAAACGCAGAAGCGCCCTCACTGTCAGCTGCCGCATGGCAGTGGGAACCTGTGCAGCTCTTCCCAACGGGAGAGGAGCAGCCCTGATAACGGTAGAAGCTCAGGAGGGGAAGGTGTGCACGGCTCGAGCGGCCACAGAACAGACTCGCATCCTGGTTCGCTGGGTGAGCGGCAGCTGGGCAAATCCTCACTTCAACAACGTCCGCTCCCGCCTGTGCCAGTTCACCCAGAGTCTGCAGGCCCTTGCCAGGCAAATGAAGAACAACCATGCAGAAAGAGGAAACAGTCCTGTGAAGGGGGGGGTGAAAGTGACCCCGAAAGAAAGCAGCAAAAGACAGAAGCGAGCATCCTGGTGTTCCAGAATTGATAGAGAAATGCAAGAAAGTGAAGAAGAAAAGGAAATCCAAAGAGAACTCTGGAGAGGAGGACTCAAAAGTAAGCAACATTTGCAGCATCACCAGCAAATGTTGCCTCACGCTTTGCCAGGTGTTTCAGGCGCGTGGCTTATGGAAAGAAGCGTTCAGGACTTGTGACTGAGCTTGCCACCACAACCTGCAATTTACCATCAAAGGCCATAGACAAACATTATCAAAAGAATGCTAACCATCAAACTTGACATTTACAAGTGAAACAATAAAATTGCCATCATAACCAAAACCAGTCCGAAGTGGTGCTTCTCATTTCTGTAGAGAGTTTGACCATGCAAGAAAGAACAGAAGGGTTCGGGGGTTTTTGGAAATTTTTTAACTCAAGACTTCCGTTATTGAAGCACCCTTGTGATCCAGAAGGGTGGAAGGTTTTTACAGCTGCTGAGCATATGAAATTAGCAGGTAGAGATCTCAGGGAAAAAAAATGCCTGGGAACAGAGCATCTCCAGTGCTGCTCCATTAGAGGCTCAGGTCGCCTGCGTGTGATTCACCTTGTCTTCTCCCAAGTGCAGCATCCCGTGCAAGAGAGACAAGGAAACCAAGGCATTACAAGCATTGCCACTGACGGTCCCCATCAACAGGGTCATCTTGTTGAGAAGCTGGTTTCCTGGCAAACTTGGCCAGTGGACTTTGAGTAAAAAAGACCACACTTCACCATGAAGATGCTTCTGCGGTGTCCCACAACAGCTGCAGTTCATACGCCTTCTGGCCCATTTCTGAGCCTGTCACAAGGCGTCCTAGATAGGAAATCAGTTTCTGAGGCAAAACCGAGGCAGAAACATGTAGGCACTTCTCCTCACAGAAAGTATAAAACACTCGGCTCCCAAGCCTACCGTGAGACTCACTGCAAAAGGAGCGAAGGTGCTTCTCCATCGGCATCCTCTTTTATCTCCAGAAGCCAGCACTTGGGAATACTGTGCCCTCTAGGCATCGAATCCAGCGAGAGAGGCGTTGGGAATGGGGATGTGAGCAGGAACAGGGTCGAGGTGAGCAGCCAAGCACAGGGATCTTTCTTGGCAGCAGTCCTGCTCTGGTGACCTGTGTAAAAGTCAGTTCTTTGCCAGCCTAGGAGAGAGGCAAGGAGACTTCAGCAGAGAATTACCAAGGGGATTGATTCTCTTTATTTAGCCACGCATATTGCACCTGCATAAAACAGTTCTCCATGCCTGCCCTAGCATCTTCTCTAGGCCCATAGCACATCAAAAACCATCTTCACAAATCACAGACAGACTCCTGCCCTATCAGCTACTCAGCCACCAGTAACGTCACAAGCACCTGAAAAAGCAACAGGCCAGTTCCTGCCACGAATGACATCACAGACACCTAAGCAGGCCATGCGTCTTTTCCTATCTATCTGCTACTCAGCCGCAAGTGCTCAGTAGCATCCGCACAAGCAATTGAAAAACTCCTGCCCTATCAGCTCCTTAGCAGCAGGTGACACCACAAGTACCTGCAGCAGAAGCCAGCTTCCTGCTCCTTCCCCACCAGCTGCTCAGCCACCAGGGTCTTCACAAGGACCTGCGCAGCAGGAGCATCCTCAGTTTCCACATGCCATCTTTTTCACCTCCATCTCTAGCTTGTCTCCTGTCTCTCTGGCCTCTTCTCTCTGCCAGGCACTTTGCTCCGTCACTCCAGGACCTCCCAATGCCTTTTACTGTTACTCTGCTTCTGTGGCAGATGTTACCTTGAAAGCCACGGGACCTGCACCTATTTCTCTTCTCCCTCTGCTTTGTGCTCTGGCTCTTTGATGCATTTTTTCACCTCATGGGCCCTTGTGCCCTGGCTCCCTCCCGCTGTTAAACCCTGTTCCTGCAAGAGAAGTGGCCATCAGTCGGTGTCCCCTCTCTGCCATCTTACCTGCATCTCTCTGACCTGGACAGCTGCTGGCAGCTGTCACCATCAGCCCCGGCTCTGCTTGAAGGCTTCTCCTGGCACAGGCGCAGCTCTGGCTGTGCTTGGTGCGGGCCGTGCTTCCGGAGGGAGAACAGCAACCCTCACAGTTACTCCTGGGCAGTGTCCTGCTGGGAAGAGCTCATTTGAAGGAGCTCTCCCAGGCTGGCAGCAAGGCAGGTTGGCAGCAAGCCCCAAGGCTGGTCCAGGGGTGCTCCCTGTCCCCCAGCTCAACCACAGCTCCCACATCTGGCTCTCTTGTTACCAAAAGGGATTTGCTTGCATTTTCCTTTTCTTCCAGTTTGTGCGCAGGTAGCGAGAAAAAAGGCAGGCAGCAGAAGTACACGCTAGCCTAAATCCCTTTTTACCGGTAGCAATAAAGGTGCTCTCAGCTTGGAGCATGAGAAGGACGCTGTGTTACAACTCTTCAGTCCTTATATGCAGTCTTAAGACTATTCATGTACTCCTTTTTACAATTTACACAACCTATTGGCTTTGGCCACGATATCGTCTGTTACCATTCACTTTTGAGTATTTGTACAGGCGAACCCTCTGTGCAAGTGCGCTTAAGGCATATTTATGAGCTGAGTTTACACAATTTTGTTGCAGCTTTGCTTGTTTTCAGCCGGTTTGGTCTGGTTTCTTCTAGCAGCAAACCCACTTGCATAGGAGATGTCAAGCTCTGTCAAGTTCTCTTGTGCGCATCTTGGAAGCCATCTTCACATTGCAGCTTTTTCTTACGGAGCACTTTCCAGCAGGATTTTGGAAAGCCCATTCCCAGCTGGGAGCTCCAGGTCAAGGGCACAGGGCAGAAACAGCCCCCTCCCCTGAGGGCCCCAGCCCCCAACTGGCCTCTGCCCCCAAACTACTAAACCTGCCAAACAGGCTCTCCCTCTAACTGAATTATCTTCAGTTTGGAGAAAAGAAGCTGTATGCTTCCAGATTCAGTCGTCTGACTAAGACTGTTAGAGGGTGACTGGGGCTTCAGCTCCAGAGCAAAAGAATTTCCAGTACAGAATCTCAGCCCTTGCCTCCACGATCATCTTGTCAGTGACCCACAAACACTGTGTTGTAAAAGCCAATGGCTAATAAAAAGGATCCTCTCCTCCTCCCAAATCTGTGTTTATCTCCTACCCTCAGGCTACCACAGTAATTATCATACTATTATTCTCTAATTACCACCGACCTGAAAACCCTCCAAAGCATGGATGAGAACCATCACCAACCACGCACCCACCTCTTAGTCCTCTTGCAGCGAGGCCTCTCTGACCGAGCACTTCTGCATGGATATCTCTGTCTGACAGGAGATGGTCGGCCTGAAAAAACAATGAAAATCTTATGTTCTCTTGGCTCTAGTGAAAGCAAAGAATTTATGATGCTGATATAAACAAGTTCAAGAGAAAGCAGGATCATGGAAGGGGAGGAAAACGTGATCCATCTCACCTACTTTTAATCTCAGCGGAAGTTTCAAGGGTGCTTTTTTTGTAATCCCTACACAACACAAGTGAAGAAGCCCACACCTGCTTTTTAAGGAGAACTGAAAAACACAAGAGTAAGACTATCAAGTCTCTGTAATTACTCTTCTTTCTAGGATACATGGCTCATTTTTACATATCCCAGTGGAGAGCTTTAACTTAAAATCACTAAGTTCTGATATGGAAAAGCAAAGCGTCCTCTGTAAATTTCTGAAAAGAACAGTAGACTGTTCATATAAAGTGTAAATGCCATGTTTCCACACTCAAAGGTTATAATGCTTTTGAGTATCTTTGCCGTCTTCATCTTCTTTGCCAAGACTTTCCTCCGATAACACTATAACTACCGCACCTCAACATAACATGGAACTGTTCCAATACTCTTGCAGATTCTATGAAATCCAAAATGCCCTACATGGATGCCTGCAGGTTTTGCTATTACCATTGTGTTTAAGACACAGTCGGTCCTACCAAACCTACAACCTGCAAAACCTGAAGACCACTTTATGCAAGACAAATTCCAGAATTTACAATCAGCACGGAGGAGCATACTTATCTACCTTGTTCTGTCCTTGCCAAAACTGCTGGGTGACCTGTCATCAGCCTCAGTGGCTGACAGCAGGCAAGACTCTCTCATCTGCCTTAGCTCGGGTGCAGCTCCTAGGAAAACAGCTATTTCAGAAGGGCAGGTCTTGGTGTGTTGGCAAAGTGCTTCAAGGAAATGTTTCTAATACTCTGGAATGGTAAGACTAAGCATGGTAATCTCACTCCAAGTCCTAGCTCTGCCACAGATTACAGGAGCAATAACGGGCAAGTCACCGGTTTGAAGTTCCCCACTGAGACAACACTGTCAAATGCATACAGTTTATGCTACCACCTTCGGTAGTTCTTTTCATGAAAGATGGTAAAAATGCAAAAAAACCAGAGTATCATAGCAGGTTCTCATAATCATACCCCCTCACATTAATAGCTGGACACCAGGAAAGGCATGTACATGCTCTGTTGACCTACCTGGTCACTAAAATTAAATAAATTTTATTCCTTTGAAAGCACGACCTTTCTTTTTTGTCTTTTTTCCTTTTTTTTTTTTTTTTTTTTCCACGAAAAGACTGGCACTGCTTTCTGAATTCAAGATGAGTTACATGGAGTCTACAGACAGCTTACTATGGATCTGAACTCCCAAGTCAAGGTCACAACCAAGATGGATCATGGCGTTGATCAACTGCATACAGGCCACCTGAAAAAAAAACACAGACACACATCAAAGAGAAAACTTGTGAGCATGGACTGGAAGTCAGTGGTTTGGGACTTCTAAGGAGAAGTAAAAGTCTCCAGCACCTGCTCACAGCTGCAATGAGAGAGGATCAGCAGCCACCTCACAAGCCAGGACAGGGGTGCGCATGTGCAGACCAATTACAAAATGAAGAGAAGAGCCAGAGGCAGAAGAGAGACTCCACAGAGAGGCCAGAACCAGTCAAAAGCTCAAGAGCAGCAAAGGGCAGGATTTCTATCACCACGTACATGCCTTCAGGTTGAGGCAGGACACAGAGGGTACACAGAGCCTTCACTGCATCTGTCATCAGGAGAGAGACTTTGGTATCAACAGCTCTTGCCAGGAGCAGCACCCCCTCTTTTGTACCCAGGAGTGTTTGATTCCACACTAAGGAGAAAAGAAACTTGGAATCAATGTCCGAGACTAAGCCAGCTCTAAAGGAGACTGAGATGGGAATGCCTCGTGATTAACCATGCTCTGAGGAATAACCATGAGAAAACACTTGTTCCAAAACCTTGTCCAAACACCTGTGTTGCCCTTGCTTCTGACAGGGGACAGAGGAGTGACAAGAAAGGGAGTGATGCACCTCAAACTTTTTTTTTAAACCACAGGCTACCTTTGATAATAATGACGGATGTGTAACAATTCCTCTGTCAAGAGAAGAAGCTGGCACTTGTCCTTCTCCTGGTATTCTTGCAAGGAGTTTCTGTGTAACAGAAAGGTCTTCCTCGAGTATTATGAGCATCCTGAATTAGAAAGGAAGTCCTATGCTTTTGTGAATGCCTTCTCTTTGCTTTGTAGGAAGAGATGTTGCTGCACTACGCCTGTCTGTCTCTACAGTGGCTCTGCATTTCAGAAACCGAACCTGGAAAATCCTTAAGTAATGATGCACTGAACCCCATGTCCCACCCTGGGCGGAAAATAAAAAACAAAAAGAAAAAAAAAAAAAGCATATACTTCTGGAAAAGTCAAAGTGAAATCACCTGCCTGCCTGCGATGATATCCAGCACGAGCAGCTACTGAAAGCACCCAAAAGCTGTGACCCATAACGTCAGGGCTGCATTTAAAGACAAAGCCCCAGACAAACCCCCACCTCTAGCCAATAACCCAAACCCCTCTCCAACTCCAAGTCCCTGGCAGGCAGGCCTTATTCTCCTTCATGGACTGGTAGTATTAGTCACCTCTGCTGGGAAGCAGCAAGCCCCCTGAACGAGATATACAGGGCATTTGGAAAATCGGCTCTGCCAGACCTCCAGCACATGGCCCTGCAGGGGATCCTGGGACAAAGACATTAACTAGAGAGCTGCTTGCGTCGCCTTTTCTCATCCTTTAGGCACTAGGAGCCAGAAGCAGTCCCCAGATTGCTCCGCTGGACCTGGCCATTGATGCAGATGCTGGGGCCAGTGCTAGCTGTTTGTGTCAAGTTTAGAAAGGATGTGTTCAACGGCATTGCCAGCATGCTGGGACAGCTGGAACGTGCCAGAACTCCCCACTGCCCTTCTGCCATGTTACCTATATTCCTGTGAGTCAAGGGCACGCTCACAGCGTACCAATGACTCAACTGGGATGTATTTTTACTTAACAGGCAGCACGGTCCCGCTACCCCAACCTCAGTAGGCCAGAGGCTTTATTTCACTTTTGGAACAAAGCTGCTGCGTATTTACAGGACGTGCTGACACAGCAGTAACAGCTCAGAGTTTTGATAGACAGACAGCCTGCATGCCAGCACAGGAGGAGGAGGGCTCCAGATGATCTGCCTTTTCTCATAGAAACAACAGCTGATGTAGTTCAGACCCCAAATGCTCGCCCGTGAGCACTGCCCAGGCAGCCGCTCCCCACCTCTCTGCAGGAAGCCGGATCTACTGTTCTGCAGACTGGGCCTGTCTTAAGAGCTGTGGGCTGATCATTTCCTACTCCGGGTGCAATACAGCAAATGAAGGCAAGGCAGAGGACGCTCTTGGAGCAGCGTCCACTCACACACAGAACACTAAGAGCAGGATACACCTACACAGAGGTTCTGTCTACAATATGGCTGTCAACACCAAGTCCCTTTGCCTTGGACTTCCCGTACAGTCCCTGCAATCAGGGGGTTCAAGGCTGGCTTGACACGTCCTAGAGGAAAGGCTTTTATTAGATAAGATCAGTCACGCCCTAAACCACGACAAACAAACTTCCGTAGACTACAGTGGGAGCCCAGACCCCTCATGCAGGTGCAGACACCAATTCACAGCTGCAATGGTTTCTACCATGAACGTCAGCAAGGAAGCCCGTGCCCGACACTGTACTTGATAGAGAACAGCAGGAGGCTGTGCTCCTAAGGGTATGTGTTCTCTCGCTGATGCTGAGCAGAAAGCTGACGCGTTATGTGCTCTCACAGGATGCAGGAGACAGATCACAACCCACATGACAGCAATAACGGATGCCTACCTGGCATTCCTAAGAGGAGGGCATCATCCCGGTGTCTGCAGAGGAAGGTGAACACTTGTGCCAGCAGGTATATTTAGACACTGGAGCACAGAGGAGTCCCACGGAAACCTGCAGGCTGAATTAGCAAGACAAAGGCAGTTACTGACTGTATCAGGGGAAGCCACACAATAGGTTATGCTCTTTTTCCAGCAAGACGTCCTGCAATTTTTGACTAGGTACTGCTCCAATCACCTTTTGGGTTCTTGATGGATGAAATGGGCAGCGTGGTAAGGACAGAATTGGAAGGACATCACTTGAATAAACTTTAAAGGGATCAAATTTGTATTTTTCATTGCTAGTAAAACAGGAACAAGAGCCTAGAAGACAGCATGCAAGGTCATGAGAGGACCCAGCTACTTGTTTGGTAAAATACGGCCCCGAGGGACTAATACTCAAGAACTCATCTGGACCTAACAGATGAATGACATTCTTTCTCAGCCAGCTCAGAAGAGAATCACATCCCAATCCTGAGAGGCTGAAAGAAGAAGATGTACTCTATGCCAATCTGCCAAGGCTGACAGAGGATTTACCAAAGCCATGGAGAATGGCACGTGGGGCTGAGAGCAGGAGCACCCTTCTCTGTCGAGAGCTTAAAGTTGCATGTCCGTGGCCACGCATACCAGGCGCCACAAGTGCCCTTGTCAGCGTTGGCCCAGAACAGCGCTATAACTCATAGACAGCAAGGACGTGAAGCCTGCCAGCGGGTGCTGCTGTGGCCGACAGAGCCAGTGTGGGCCGTGCTGCATCCGTGTTTCACTGCGCTTTGTGCAGGAAGGTTGACACTGCATGGGTACGCTTGGCTTATTTGCCTTGCACATCACTGCTTGCCCGCTGCCGCTGTAACCAGATTGGGTCAACACCCAAACAAACACGTGCATGCTGCCTGTAGGAGCTATCTTCTCTGGTGTCTGTTTTGCCCCCCTCCCCTGACAGGCCACCGTGCCCAGCACCCGGAACCAGCGACTCTGTGACATCAGCCCCGGGGACAAGGCCACC
The DNA here is from genome assembly GCF_965183815.1 of Platalea leucorodia. Classification (NCBI taxonomy): domain Eukaryota; kingdom Metazoa; phylum Chordata; class Aves; order Pelecaniformes; family Threskiornithidae; genus Platalea; species Platalea leucorodia. The sequence continues at coordinate 48,581 of NW_028121207.1, forward strand.
GCGGGCAATGTGACTACTGCGGGCACTACGTTGGCTGCTGCACTGGTGGCAGTGATGAATTTGCTCCCCCTCCTCGTCCTGCTGGCCGTGTGCTGGCCTGTGCATGGCACATGGGACAGCTGTGGGTAAGTGGCCCGAGGCTCTGGGAGGGAGCTGGGGCAACCATTATGGGCTTCACTGGAGGGTGCCTGCTTGTCCCCCATGGCCACGCCACAGCTTCCCGAACCCCATGTGGGAGCCTCAGTTCCCTGCCAGCACCCAGGCTGCCGGCACAACTCATCTACGGGGCTCAAGCAGAAACAGGGACAGACGGACGCACACCCCACGGGGTTCCCTGGCCCTGCTGTCCATGCAACGCCTTGTGGGGAGGGAAGACGGCTGACCTTCAGCCTCAACAGCAGCGAGCGGTCGAGCAGGACAGTAATGAGTTTCTGGTTGCAGAGGGACCTGCGGGCTCCGGCCCATGGCTGCTCACTACGGCACGTGGCGCGTCGTGGGGGGCAGAGATGCCCAGCCAGGGGCCTGGCCCTGGATCGTCAGCATCCAGGGGCCCTGGGAATTAGGCACAGGGCACATCTGCGGAGGCTCCCTCATCAGCCCACAGTGGGTCCTCACAGCAGCCCACTGCTTCATCAAGGCCAGGTAAGGAGGACCAGGGAACGAGCATTTCCCCACAACACTAGCAGCTGCCCTGGACACAGCACCATGTGCTACTCCCATCCCGTTTCCTTGCAGCACGCCCAGTGCCTGGGCACTCCAGAGCCCAGCTGAGAGACTGCTCAGGAGAAGGCTGGGCTCGTGCCACTGCTTCCTAGCAGCCTCCAGCTCGACATCCCTTGCACCTAAGGCATGCGAGGGCAGTCGCACTCTCCGTAGCGCTGCTGCCCTCTCTCCCCTGTGAAGGAGAAGGCAGGGAACTGCTGGGCTGCTGCAGCACACGGCTCTGCTCCCTCTGACCCCTCCCTCCATCTGCCTTCCAGGCACATCACCATGTGGCGCGCGGTGGTTGGGGCCACCCAGCTGACTCAGCTGGGCCCTGAGGTCCAAGTGCGCCGTATTAAGCGGCTCCTCGTTCACAAGCACTACAGTAATATCTTGGAGAGGAACGACATTGCCTTGCTGGAATTGGACCAGCCTGTCCAGTGCAGCTACTACATACAGCTTGCCTGTGTGCCCGACGCCTCGCTGAGAGTGTCAGAGCTGACAACCTGCTACGTCAGTGGCTGGGGTTCCACAACCACAAGATGAGAGTTCCCAAAAAGTGCTCGTGTCCTGAGTGCAAGCTTGGCACACTGGGGAGACGGGCTGGGCTTCCTGAGAGCAGAGGCGAAAGCCAGAGTCAGGCTGCAGGGACGTCTGCCTACAGAGAGATGGGCCTGAGCCATTCCCCAAAGCAGGGCAGAAGGGAAACACCGGTACAACGCCTCTCACGACGCAAAGCCAAGCCCCACTGAAGGGGTTCACCCAGACAGGCGAGGAGAACTGGCAATGAGCTGCTGGGTGTTAATTCCTTTCTGTGCTCACAGCTGGAGGAGCAACGGATGTCCTGCAGGAGGCCAAGGTCCGCCTCATTGATGTCAACCTCTGTAACAGCAGCCGGTGGTACAGAGGGGCCATCCACAGCTACAACTTGTGTACTGGCTATCCGCAGGGTGGCATCGACACCTGCCAGGTAGGGGCGTGCTACAAGTCAACCCCCGGCAGCACAGGCAGCCCTGACACAACCGCCCAAACGCACCCCAGCACGGGCTTTGCCTGGCAAGTCACCCTGCCACCGCTGGGTCCCCACCGCTGTTGGGGCTCACCTCCCCTTCCCCAAAAAGCCCATCTAGTGCTCTTGGCAGCCCAGAGCTCCAGATCCCAACCCTGGCACCTCCCTCTTCCACCCATCCAGGATCACTGTGCAGAGATGAGAGAGCCCTGCCTTACAGGCCCACAGCCCCCTCCCAGACAAGGTGCTGGAGGCTCCAGCACCTGAGCAGAGCCGTTCTGTGCAGTGAACACAGCTCTGGCAGGTGCTGTGAGAGAGAAGGAGCCAGCCATGGTGCCGACAGTGGCCACCCAACAACACCTTAACGCTCTCTCCTCCGCTGCAGGGTGACAGCGGTGGTCCTCTTGTGTGCAAAGAGAACAACACCGACTACTTCTGGCTTGTTGGAGTGACCAGCTGGGGGAAAGGCTGTGCGAGAGCAAAACAGCCCGGGGTCTACACCTCCACTCAGCACTTCTACGACTGGATCCTGGTACAGATGGGACTGCACCCAGCACTAAGGGCTGTGCCAACATCACGGGCATTTTCTCACCGCCTCAACCCCCGTTCAGAGGCCAAGGCCAATAACAACACAATCGGGCAGGTTTAGGAGCTTGACATCCAGCCACAGACATTACCTGGACTTCATTTCCATACTGTTATTTGAGGAAACTAGGAACATGCTGTGCTTATGAATCCAGGGAGTGAAGGTGGCTTTATGTTTCACTAGCAAACATCCAATCCTGATCATCTGCAAAGGCAGAAAAGGCCGGGGCTGTGGTCATGTTTACGTAAGTGGTGGTTACGTACACATGGGTGCTGGTAAAGGCATTGCTGTCTCTATGCGAATCTGCTTTGCCGTTCACATTAACTGTGTAAGCCTGTGTGCGTGTTTGTGTACCTGGCTCTTTGGAATGCAGCGTAAGTCTCTTGAACACACACACGGCAACAGCAGCAGCCACATCCATCAGGCTGGGATAGGACAAGCCTCCTGGGCGCGAGAGCCCACCTGATTCAGCTCCAGTGGACCTGAAAGGAGAAATCCCCCGTCTGCACAAGTCTACTGGTTCCGGCTGCTCTGGGAAGTACAAGGCCCGGTGCTTCACACCAGGTTAGGGCTGCCTCCTCTCCTCTGCACGGGCAGCTTTGTGAAGTCCCCTATGGTTTGCCTGTCCAAAGCTCCAAGAGAAGAAACTGAGCTCCACCTGGGGGTTTCTGCTGCAGGGTCCTTTCACAGTGCTCCAACCCCAGACCAGCGCTGCCATGGGCTGACCCCGCTGACCCCTCACTTGCCCCCGCTGCTCTTTGGCCTGGAGTCAGACCCAGCCGAGAACTATGATCCGCTGCAGAGCGGCGCAGGGCTGGAGCGGCTGCAAGTCCTGAAGGAGATCAAACTGCAGAAAGTGCTTTTTGAACAGCACATGGAGTCTGGGGACAGCCAGGTCAGGAAGGGCAGGGATCCCGCCCTGCTGCCTTCCAAACTGCACTCCTAAGCCCTCCTGCCACCACTGCTCCTGGCCTCTTGCTGCTCCATCCCCTTCCGTTGCTCCGTGCTGGAACCCTATCCCAAATCCACCAGACCCCCCCGCCCCCAACCACCCAAGCTCAGCCTTAGAGCTACCCTGCAGCTTTGGCTCAGTGACACCGCTGACTGATGGAGCACTGGGGCAGCAAACTGTGCGTTGGGGAGATTGCCAGCCCTGCTAGGAGGGCAGCTCAGGGGACCCTGTGCTCTCTGCTGGACGTTCAAGCTGAGGCCTCTTGACAGAAACCCTGACTGGCTCAGGGAGGGACCAGGAGACAGCATCATCTCCAGAGCCAGAACAGCTCCTTTCAAACCATCATCAAGGTGAAGCAAAGGACATGCCCCAGTCTCCAGAGATCCCAGCTCAGCTGGAGGCACGCTCTGCACCCCTGGGTGGGAACAGAGCTGGCAGCTGCAGCACCAGCACTTGCCAGGGGCCAAGAGCACAGCAAGAGGAGGATGGGATGGATGGTCCTGGCAGCTTCAGAGCCAGGACCTTGTGCGGCTAGGGCAGAGGGGACGTGCTGAGGTGGGAAACAGCTCAGGGTATGCATGCTCAAGCACCTCCAAGGCCTTCGTGACTCCAGGAGGTGGAGATGTGGCTGGTGCTTGGCAGGCCTGGTCCTCTTGTGAGGTCTGTGGGTGCTGGGGCTGATCAACCAGGTGGGCTGCAACCACACGCCAGCCTCCTGAAAATGACTGAAAGGCTCGCTCTCCTCTTGCTCGTGAGCTAGTCCAGCTTTGAGTTCACTAGCCAACTGCACACGCCCACAGCGCTCCCACCAGCAGCTGGCCCCAGACACTCGCTGTTTCCAGCTGCTGGGGCCCTGTGACCTGTGTTCCCTTCTGCCGCTGCTAGCAGCCAGGCCTCTGGACCCACCCCCGTCACACTGGGGACACAGAGTGGGGTCACACAGAAAAGGATTTGGAATTGCTCTCAGAAAGAAGGTAGGACGGACTGTGGTGATCAGGTGCAGGGCTCAGGCAAACAAGCAAATCAACCAGCACTTTGCTTATGTGTGACTGGCTCCTTGATCCCCCCTTCTCCCCACTTTCCATGCTTATACACCCCCCTCCTCTTCCTTCACTCCTCCCTTTCTCCGCCTTTGTCTCCTCCCAAACAAGGCGCCCACCCCCAGTTATTTTTCCCCCCTTGCTCCCAGGTTTGCCCCATCTGCGAACAGAGTTGGGGTTTCAGGTGCCGTTAGCTAGGTCACCTGGGACTTCCATGGCATCACTGATGCGGTTTCCTGGGTACCGCTGTCCCTGACAGATTCCTCTCCCCAAAATGACCCCAGCTCTTCCTTCAATTATCTGTGAAGTGCGGCCACCTCTCGCATCATTCCCCCTTAACCTTTCACGAGCTCTGAGGCTGCCCCCCTTCAAGCCACTGCTCTCCACCCTGCTCAGCAAATGCAACGCACGTGGCTGCCTCCTGCGTTTCTCCCATGACCGCCCTGCGCTCCAGCACGTGAGCAAGGCTCCACCATACAGCTGTAGAAGGCAGACTGGTGAGGTGAGGCTGACAGGGGATTTACCAAAGCCACGGAGAACGGCATGTGGGGCTGAGGGGTTCAGAATCGGAGTCATTTAGGTTGGAAAAGACCTTTAAGATCATCGAGTCCAACCGCAAACCAAAAACTACCAAGTCCACCACTAAACCATGTCCCTAAGTGCCACATCTACACATTGTTTAAATACCTCCAGGGATGGGGACTCAACCACTTCCCTGGGCAGCCTGGGCCAATGCTTGATAACCCTTTCGGTGAAGAAATTTTTTTCTAATATCCAACCTCAAGCTCCCCGGTGCAACTTGAGGATGTTTCCTCTCGTCCTATCACTTGTTACTGGGGAGAAGAGACCGACCCCCACCTCACTACAGCCTCCTTTCAGGTAGTTGTAGAGAGCAATAAGGTCTCCCCTCAGCCTCCTCTTCTCCAGGCTGAACAACCCCAGCTCCCTCAGCCGCTCCTCATAGGACTTGTGCTCCAGACCCTTCACCAGCTTCGTTGCCCTTCTTTGGACACTCTCCAGCACCTCGATGTCCTTCTTGGAGTGAGGGGCCCAAAACTGAACACAGGATTCAAGGTGTTGCCTCACCAGTGCTGAGTACAGGGGGACGATCACTGCCCTGGTCCTGCTGGCCACTCTAATTCTGATACAAGCCAGGATGCCACTGGCCTTCTTGGCCACCTGGGCACACTGCCGGCTCATCTTCAGCCAGCTGTCGACCAACACCCCCAGGTCCTTTCCCGCCAGGCAGCTCTGCAGCCACTCTTCCCCAAGTCTCTGGCGTTGCATGGAGTTGTTATGACCCAAGTGCAGGACCTGGCACTGAGCCTTGTTAAATCTCATACAGTTGTAGGAGAAGGAGAAAGTGCAAGAGAAGGATTAAGACCAACAAAAGGACATGGATGAGGAAAAGTTGGACGAAAAGGTGTAGGAGAAGGAGAAGGAGAAGGAGCAACACAAGAAGGAAGAGGAGGACAAAGAAGAGGAAGAAATAGGACGAGGAAGAAAAGGAACAGGATAAGGAGGAGAAAGATGAGAAATGAGCAAGAGGAAGAAGAAGAAAAGGTGGAGGAAGAACAGGAGAAGAAATAGGAAAAGGAACCGGAATAAGATGAGGAAGAGGAGGAGGAGGAGAAAGAGAAGAAAAAAAAGGAGGAGGGGAGACAGGAGGATGAGGGGGAGGAGAAAGAGGAGGAGGAGGAATAAGAGGACGAAAATTAGGAAGAATACGAGGACAAGGAGAAGGAAGAACAGGAGGAAGAACAGGATTTGGAGGAGGAGGAAGAAAAAGAGAAATATGAGTTAGGAGAAGATGAAGAGAAGAAGGAGGAGGAATATGGTGAAGAACAGGAGGAGGAGGAGAAGGAAGGAGAAGGAGGAGGATGAGGTAGAAGAAGAGGAGAAGGTGGAAGAAGAACAGAAGGAACAGGAGGATGAGGATAAAGAACAGGAGGGTAAACAGAGTAACAGAACAACAGGAAGAGGAGGAAGAAAACCAGAAGGAAATAGGAGGAAGAGTTGGAGGAGGAGGAGGAGAAGGAGGGGTATAAGGAGAAGGACTATGAAGAACAGGAACAGGAGAAGGATGAACATGCAGAAGATGAACACGCAAAGGTGTTTGAGGAGGAGAAAGTGAAGGAGACCGAGGAAGAAGAGGTGGAAGAAGAACTGGATGAAGACAAAAAGGACGAGAAAGAACAAGAACAGGAGGAGGAGGGAGAACTGTAGGAAAAACAGGATGAAGAACATGAGAAAGAACAAGAAGAGGAAGAGGAAGAACAAGACCAGGAAGGAGTATGAGGAGGAACATGAAAACGAAAAGAAGGAAGGACAAGAGGAGGAAGAGGAAGAAGAGAAGGTAGAGGAGGAAGAAATGGAGGAAGAGAATGAACAGGAGGAGGAGAAATAGGAGGAGGAAGAAGAGCAGGAGGAGGAAGAAGCGGAAGAGAAACGGGGGGGAGGAAGAATAGGAAGCGAAGGAAGAGAAGGAAGAACAGGAAGAACAGGATGAGGAAGAGGAGGAGGAAGAGAGGAAAGAAGAAGAGATGAAGGAAGAGGAGGAAGAACAGGATAAGGAGGAAGGGAAGAATAAAGAAAAAGATGAGGAGGATGACAAAAAGGAGGAGAAAGAAAAAAAGAAGGAAGATGAGAAGAACTGAGAACAGAAGGAGGAAGAGGAAGAAAAGGAGGAGGAAGAAAAGAAAGCAAAAGAACAGAAGGCAGAGGAAGAAAAGGAGGAGGGGGAAGAAGAGCAGGAGGAGGAAGAACAGAAGGAGGAGGAGGAGAAGGAAGAGAAAGAGGATGAGGAGGAAAAGGAGGAGGAAGAAAAGCAGGAGGAGGAGGGAGGAGGAGGAACAGGAGGAGGAACAACATGAAGAACAGGAGAAGGAGGAAGAGGTGGACAACGATGACGAAGAACCAGAGGAGAAGGAACAGAAGGAGGATAAAACGGCGGAGGAAGAACAGGGAAGAGGAAGAGGAGGAGGAGGAGGAGGCAGAGGAAACACCTCCAAATTCACTCTAGAGTGTCAGCACATCAAAATCCTTGGCTGGAGCACCTGCTACACCCATTTGCCCATGAGGAGTCACTAAATCCAAGCCCATTGGTGAAGCCATTACTCAGAGGAGCCGTTCTGCATCCTGGCCATCACTCCTCTCAGGAACAGACGGGAAAGCTCTGGATGACAAAGGCTGTCAGGACGCGCTCCAGAAACAGAAGACCAGTGCAAGAAGATCCCCATCACCTAACCGCATCAAAATAATTCCAGCTCAATGAAATGATTATTGAAAATGAAACACACAGAACAGCATCCGCCATCAAAACTCTTTCACTGGTAGTTTGAGCTGCTGCAGAGCTGCAGGCTGACGACCTTACCATCACTGTCACAGGACCCCAAAAGAAATAATAACTGCCAAACGGGAACTCTACCCATAGACCATCTCTATCCAGCCTTTAAAGGCAGAATAGCTCGGCCTGCAGTTCCGGAGGTATACACCAGACCACACTTATATCCTGTGTCTACCTACTCGATGATCTGTCCAGAAAGTCAAATTATAATTACCTTTGAAAGAGGATGGAAATGGGAGGGGGAAGGGGTGGGGGTGGGCGGGAGAAAACAAGCAATTACTGGAGAAAAGGGAAAGTGTAGGCAGGCAATTAAAAAAGACAGGAGTCAAGTTATCCTGAAGGCCAGCTCAGCCCCACTCACTTTTGCTGGTGAAAACCTGCGCAGCTTGGAGGAACAATTCTGACTTTGGTACTGGGATGCACACAAATGTCAGAGTTCAGCTCTGAAACAGCAGAAAAACCTTGACACGGCTCCTGTTCACTGTCCTCATACCTGTGTGCTTGCTGCGGCTTCCTCGTTTCCCTGGCGTCCTCCCAGACTAACAGGGATGTGGCATCTGTCCAGTCCACAGGCCACGAGGAGAAACAGGTTTGACCACGAAGGGGGTAGCAAACAACTGCATCTGCAGAAGCAAAGGGGCAGCTGTGACTCAGCTTCGGAGCTGCCCGGAGCTGCCCTGAGCCCCAGGAGCCCCTGGCGCCCCAGCATTTGCTTGGCCCTGGAGCCCTGCGGGGCCTGCCAGCGCTGGGGAGCCCCGGGGACAGAAGCCAAGGACAGTGGTCAGCCCTTGTGGGGAGAGGGACGGGGCTCCGTCCTTCCTTCTGGCCGCAGGAGGATGCCCTGGGCCCCGCCAGCACAGGCCGTCTCTCCTCCTCACCGCCCGGGGCAAGGCGAGGCCTGCGGGAGGCCCTGGGTGCTGGGCTCAGCACGGGCGCTGGGACCGGGGCAGAGCCCCGTCTCCTGCCAGCTGCCGGCCTGGCCCACGCCAGCAGCTCCCGTCACACAGCACAGACAGAGCCGCGTTTTGGGAAAGACTTGCCGATCCGGGGCAAATCCAGGGAAGCTCCCTCCTGCCAGCTCCCCTCCCCTCCTGCCCTGGCCCCTGCCCTGCCCTCCCCTCCCTCCCTGCGCAGGCCCAGACCCCCCGAGCGGACCGAGGGACGGCAGAGCTGTGCACACACCCCCCTGCGCTGCTGAGAGAGCAGCTCCCGGCGCCATGGCCCTTCTGGAGGCCGTCTCTCCGCAGGCCCCGTGTCCCGGCGGGCTGAGGAGCCGCTGCGCTGCGGGGGGCAGCGGGCGCAGGGCGGCTCTGGGAGGAGAGGCCCGGGCTGCCTGAGCCTGCCCGGCAACGGCCGCGCCATTGGCCACGGCTGAGCCAATCAGCGGAGCCGGAGGCGGCCTGTCAGTCACAGCCGGGTGGGGCGGGGCCGGAGGGGGCCGAGGCCCAGGGGCCTGAGGAGAAAGGGGCGAGAGCCGGGCCGGGGGCAGCCGGGGCCCGGGGGGAGCAGGGCCAGGGCCGGGGGAGCTGCAGGAGCAGGAGCAGGAGCAGGAGCAGGAGCAGGTATCTGCCAGTGCGGATGGGCCTGGGGGGAGGGACCTGGAGGCCTCACCGCCCAGGGGCCCCGCCAGGGCCCAGTCCCCAGCCCTGGGCCCGAGTGCTCAGCCCAGGCACAGCCCCACCAGGAGGGTCAGGGCGGTCCCTGCTGCTGCCCCGAGGGTCTCCAGCCCCAGCCCTGACAGCGGGGGGTCGGTGTTTGATGTCCACAGGCCAGGGGAAGGCAGAGCGGCCTCCTCTCTCCAGGCGGCTCCAGGCTTTGGAGCAGGCATGCTGTGGTGGGGACAGGCCAGGGGCCTTTGCTGTCCCCAGGCCTTTGTGTGGGTCTGGTGCTCATGGACAGCCCCATCTGTGCTGGCAGCCTTTGATAAATGGGGATTTCCAGACATGGAAGTTGTTTCTCCCTCCTGGTGGAAGCACGCAGTGGGGCTCTGTTGTCAGAGAAGCAAGCGGGGAATGTTCCTGGTTGGATGCAGCTCCCCTGGCAGATGCCTGTGCCCCTCTCTCGGCCCCAGGGTCTGATACCTGCCTTTCCCCCAGCCAAGCTGTGCTGCCGGCTCTTGGGAAATGGGGGTACAGAGGGCGGATGGTTTTACCACAGCCGGGAAGTTCCAGTCAACCTGTCAGGGATTTTTTTCTTCCCGGTTCTTGCAGTAACACTTTTTTTTTTTTTTTAAGTAAATGTATTTTTTCCAAGGATACTGTGCCAAGCAAAGTGCAGTGTTTAGCTGTGGTTGCTCTCTGTGTGGATTGTGTCTGTCCTCAGCTGAGCACACAGCAGCTTTCAGACGAGGAATGGGACTGTTCCAGGCTGAAGTGAGCAGCGGGGATCCCAAGCCTGTTTTGTTCAAGGCAATCAGGGGAAAATGTGCGGTTAGAGCTGTCTGCGTTGCTGCCCCTTTTGACTGCAGTGCTGCCCTCTAGTTCTCTGTAATACTTCTGCTGCTCTGCTCCATCAGGTTTAAATTTCTGTAAATTGATGCTGTGCTTTGCAACTGTTTCTGCTTGATTCTTCACAGATTTGAAAATTCCCTGTTCAGGTCTCTCTACTTTCATCTGCCCCCTGTCCTGCAGAACCATATTTGACTGCAGGGGCTGCAGAGTCTGTGTTTCCTCCCCACGGTGAGGAAAATACGGACAGGGAAAAAAAACAGCGATTCTGAAAAGACCCCTTTCTTTGTGCTCATTTTCACATTCAGCGTACCTGTTGTGGGTTCTTAAATGATGAGAGATACTCTGAGTCTTAGCAATCCCTTGTTTGCATGGCTGTGCTCAGGAGGTGCATCAGAAACTCTGTTTGGGTGTTGCTTATGCCAGACAAGGAACCGTAGCCCTTTCTGAAAAACAGCTCCTGGGTGAGTTAGTTCCTCGGCCACAGCAGAAGGGTTTCTGTTTGCATCTGCCAGAGCTCAGGAGCAAACCCTGCTGACAGAAGCCCTGGGAAGAAAGGGAAGACTGGAGAGAGCAGAACAGATCAGTAGAGTTGCGCTGCTTTACCCCTGATGGCGTCA
>NW_028121206.1:0-59034 GCF_965183815.1 Platalea leucorodia
GGAGAAAACTCATGGGTTGAGATAAGAACAGTTTAATAGTTGAGGGAAAATAAAATAGAAGAGCAGTATTAGTAGTAATAATAATATCATGATAACAATACCATAATAATAACCAAAGGAAGTGATACACTATACAATTGCTCACCACCCACCGACCGATGCCCTGAGCAGCGATCGTTGCCCCCCAGATAACTCCCCCAGTTTCTATACTGAGCATGACGTCATATGGTATGGAATAGTCCTTTGGCCAGTCTGGGTCAGCTGTCCTGGCTGCGCCCCCTCCCAGCTTCTTGTGCACCCGGCAGAGCATGGGAAGCTGAAAAGTCCTTGACCAGTGGAAGCACTACTTAGCAACAACGAAAACATCAGTGTGTTATCAACATTATTCCCATCCTAAATCCAAAACACAGCACTCTACCAGCTGCTAGGAAGAAAATTAACACTATCCCAGCTGAAACCAGGACATCCCTCAGGAGAGGGGAGCGAGCGAGCAGCTGGCTGGGGGCTTAGCGGCTACATTATGGACTTATTTCTATTTTCACTAAAAACAGTAACAGTAGCATGCTCTAAAATTTCTTTTCTCCTTCTTGATGATGATATACTTAATTTCTTTACTTTTATTCCTCTCCTTCATTCTTACTTGACAAGACAGCTATAACTTAACAGAATTTAGCCCTTGGCATGAAGTTTTTAGAACAATGTTTTTTCTCTCATTGCGAGCTCTTTGTTATCATTTCATGGTAACACCTCTTAGACAATGTTGCCCCTAATTCATTTCTGCTCTCTTTCATCCTTATTTCAAGTGTGTGCGAGAGGAGTTTACTTTTTTATCAAAAAAATGTCAAGGGACAGATCCCAAACTGGTGAAAAGCACAAAGCAGGCCAAAGATTTACGAGACGGACACTGATACAACACTATTATCTTCCTTTTGGATCTCAAGACCTCATCCTTCAGCAGCATGCCTGGAAGGTCTGAAGTCCCTCCACCTGCCCTGTAGGTCAGCACTGAAGGTGAAATCACTGCAGTCAGAGGTGGTGTTTTGATTCTCTTCTCAGCCTAAAGCATCACCTGGGTCAGGAGATATTCCAGGACACCTCAAGGGGCATCATGCTCCTCTGGACCCAAAAGTGGAATCTCAGGTGTCATGGCATACCAATACTTGTGTTCAGGGACCTGGTCAAAACACCCATCTCCTTTTCGCTTGAGTTTGCTCAAGTAACCCTTGAGTTGATTCCCATCCACTGCTCGTTGTCCTCCTCCACAGGAAGAGAACACAGGGGGCATCCCCCATACTCATTCTCCTTGCCAGTCTCTCCAGCAGAGCCTGTATTCCTCCACTGCAGAACCCCACGTGAGCAAGCTGTGCCACCACATCTCATTTCATCCAAAACCGTCACAGTTGTGTGATAAGCCACGGGGCTCCAGCTCCTCCTGCCTCTGATCCACCTCCTCCTGGCTGTTATCCACCTCCTCCTCCACAGCTCAGCTGTGGCACCTGGGTGGAGTGCAGACTTCTCACAGGGAAACCTGAGCAGTGACCCTGACCAGAAGACCATTGGACAGCGAGCTGTGCTGCGCTGCACGTACAGCCTGGCCTTCACGCCTGTGCCATGCAGAACGGAGCCTTGGGCTGCAGGACAACTTCAGCAACTCATTGTCACAGAGGAGCCTGCAGGCAGCTCCCACTCAGTACTGCCCTTACACCTCCTGCCTGGCCTCGCCTGTGTCTAACAATGCAGCACGGAGTTCTCATGAGAACATCATTTCTGTTAGACTGTAGAGATGATGGAAAGAGTTCTTCTTTTGTAATAAATGCCTACAGTAGCTTGAATGATCAAAAGAGGGGAATTAGCTTCTATGGGTGGGGTGCGCATGGCATGCTGTGTGTGGGTCAGAGGCCTGTTTGATGCTACACCACCTGGGGTTCCCACCATCTAAAAGGGACCTAAGATTATCTGCATGATTCTCTCTTCATAGTGTTAGTGCTTATGAACAGCATGTTAAACGATACCTCGCAGAGTCTGACTGCCTTTCTTACTCAAATTGCAATGACCCAGCGGTGAAAAACAGTCTCTCAGCACCCTTGCATGCAGCCCCTCCAGTCCCATGGACTGGTAAGGGTGCAGTTTGCTCAAGGAACCCCTGGCTTGATCCCCATCCACTGCTAGTTGCCCTCCTCCAGCGTCCTGCCTCAAAGCACCGAGGCCCGGGAGACCTCGCTGGTGGTAACTGAGGCAAAGAGGATGTAGAGTATCTCCGATCTATCTACACCTACTCTTACTAAATTTAGCAGTGGTCTTACAGTAGTTCTGACTCTTCCTTAGCTCTTCCTGAAGTAGCAACAGCTCATCTTAATGCCCTTGGATTCCCTTTGGAGTTTCAATTAAGTTTTGAGATGAACCACGTCAGTGCTTGGATTATGTTGTCCTTGAAGACAAGATATATCCAGGCTCGCTGTTAACATGATTGGCCTGTTCCTTGATGGAATCACCAAGGGAGTGAGTCAAGACCCCGGTGCAGGGTGCTTTGTGTTCATGCAATGCAGGCAGCTGTTGTGTAGAGAAGGGACAGACCTCGCTTCTCTGATGGCACCTGATGGCTGATGCCTCTGACTGATGGCATCAGCCAATGGCACACAGGCACCAGATCCCACTTGCTGCGATGCTGTCAGGGGTGTCTGTCACACACCCGCCCTGAATGGGAATTGCTTTCCTGTAGGTGCTGTGCTGTCCCTGCCAGCCCTGGCGTCTCAGGTTGCTCTGTGGGCCTGGGTTTGAAAATTAGATTGAGTCGACACCCAGAATTCTGTAAGGCAATGCGGGGATGAACATGAGGCAACTGCCAACACAGTGAGTGGAGGCCTAGTAAATACAGCTCATGGAGAAGAGAAAGAGAGAGCCTGAGCTCTCCCTATGGCACATGACTCCATTCCATCATAGGAATACCTCCATAGGCTGCCCTGAACATAATGAGTAGGGAGGGGTTCGGTTGCCCTTAATTTGCACATCAGCTGTTGTCATTTTAGTTGTTCAAAGGAAACTCCCAAGAGCCTCCAAGAAGATGACCCCAGATGTTGTCCTGTCTCTACATCTGCCTGCACCTATCTTCGATCTGCCTGTATTGCCTGCACCTATCTTTGACCACCTCTAGCACCTCAACTGTGACCACACATTTGCACCTGAACAGCTCACTCCCGGCCTCCACCACCATTAATTACCATGGGAGCTGAGGCAAGGAGCTCACACACAGGTGCGTCTTTAATGCCCACCTGAACAGAGGCAAGAGGAATCCCACCTCCTGTGGGTTGGTGGTGTGCATGGGAGGCAGTGGAGTCCCCTGCCAGCCCCAGGACTACAAACCATGGAGAGGATGCCTTGACTGACTCAGTTGCATCCCTTCCCTCAGCAGGGGTAAAGGGGAGCCCTGCCTGCCTCTGTCTGGCTGCCCTGTCTAATGATGGGCCAAGAAAAGTTGATATTTGGACCTAACTCCAGGTTAAGCATCTCTCCCCAGCTGAGGGAGGGAACATCAGCGATTGCTTCAGCCTGTTTCACAGCAGCTTCCCCTGGAGCCCCAGGGACAAAGCAAGGGAGCCCAGCGGGGGCAGAGAAATTGCCACCTTGGGCTGGTCCTCTGCTGCTGAGCTGGGCCGGGCTCCTGGGACACAGGGAGCTCATGGGAAACAGCTCTTCCCACGAGCAGCAGCTCTGCAAAGCGCAGCAGGGCTGAGGGCACTGCTTGTAGGCACCAAGGGGAGAGGAGCAGGGCAGGGAGAGCTTAAAGGCAGCCTGGGGTGTAAGGAAAGTTGAGAGCTCAATGGGGGAGAAATCTTCACAGCCCTCTACATGGTAAGTACCTGCATGAAGGGCAGCGTATCTGCAGCTGGTGGAAAGATCTCCAAAAGCTGGCCCATCCCACAGTCAGGAGGACTGCCCCAGTTTCTCTAGTGTAGAGGAGAAGGACGTGCTGCACAGCAGGGCTTCCCTGCTGCACCCTCAGAGGGACAGGGCATCACAGCTGCCTTCTCCCAGGGATGGCTGCAGGGGGTGACTGTGTGTGTGCAGCCAGGGGTGCCCGGGGCTGTCCTTCAGAGCAGGGTCCCTGTGCCCCAGGGGGCTGTGTGCCAGGGCAGGGACTCTGCTGCCTGCCAGGGTCAGCACTCAGCCTCCCTTGGCAGCTCCCCATGGCACTGCGGAAAGAAGCTGTGGGTGGAAGGAACAACTTCTGGCAGGGCAGGGTCCTTCTCTTGTCGAGAGGGTGCTGTGTGCATCAGGGCTGCTCACAGCTCCAGATCATCACCAGGAAACTTCGAAGGGGCTGTTTCAAGAGGAAGGTCAAGGCAGAGTTTGCTATAAAGAGATTTCCCGAGCCTGTGTTTTCAGTGCCCTACTCTGACGGCAGGGAACAGAAGCAGGGGTGGGGCCGGGGAAGGGAAAGAGAAATAGAAAAGGACCTGTCAAGTTTGGACAAGTCATTGAGACTCCTGAGCTGTAACTTGGAGTGGCCAGTAGGTCATCTAACAGCCTCCTAAAGTGCCTTCAGCCCCTCCTCTGCCTAGGGACAGCACCAGCATCACCTCTGCTGCACCCCTCAGGGCTGTTCTGACCTGCCCTTCTGAACCTCCCGACAGGAACATGTGCCCAGCCAGTGCCCTGCAAACAGGCAGGTTTCTGTAGGGCCAAGGGGAGTGCACAGAGGTTGGGAGGGGGTCTGTGAGTGCTGACAGGGAAAAGACATGGCACAGGGAATCACTTCCCAGGAGGAAAACCTCCAGGCAGCAGGGTTACGATCAGGGAATGAGAGGAAACTTAAAAGAGCAAAGTTGTGGGAGGGAGAATTCAGAAAACTCCGTATCATCCCCTCCAATGCAGACCCCTTCCTCTGAGCAAGCCCCCTTGCCTCCTCTCCCACCCACCAAAGCCTCTGCCCTCAGGGCTGGGGGCTCCAAGGCGTGAACCACCTCCTCTGCAGCCAGAGCTCCAGCAGAGCCGCGGTGCAGCTCTGCAGCCACGGGCCCAGTTCCCTCTGCAGAGCACAGGGGCTGAGAGCAGCTGCCCGGCAATGGTGGTGTCTGGGAGGTGGTGTGCACAGCTGGGGAAGGGGAACGCTGTCCTGAATGCCCGACTGCCTCTGCCCTGGCCTCTCTCATCCAGACCCTCCCTGTATTTTTCCTTCTTTCTCCACTTGTCTGTGTGATTGCTCTTGTTGTCCTGTTCTTGCTGTCAGGCTCTCTGGGGGTGGCAATTTCAGCTGCAGAGTCACACACTGATCCTGTGGGGCCTTTCATGCAGGTGTGTCCCTGGGAACAAGTGTCCCAGCCTTCCTCTCATCTGTGAGGCTGTGGACAATGCAGGCTGTGGGGCTGGGGCACGAGCTGGTTTGCCCTTAGCAACATACCATCATGAAAAAACTGAGGCATCTCCTTGAGGTATCCTTCCAAGCTGTGAGCTGCCCTTCAGAATGCACATCTGTCCCATAGCATCTTTGTGTTACCTGGAAGCCCCATGGAGAAGCACAGAGATGGAATGGCCAAGGAAATGCTCTTGGGTTGGTGAAATGAGCCCTGTGTGACCTTGGCTGGAAGTGGGCTGCTGAGACCTTGAGAAAGGGTGGGACATTTAGTGGTCTGCACTGGATCCCTCTGCTCTCAGCAGTGTCTGCTGGCTTTTCACAGGAACACAGCAGTGTGATTGCCCTCAATCACAGAAAGGTGCAAGGCCAGGGCCTCTCAGACTGAGGGACAGACCAGCTTCCCTCACTCTGCTCTAATCCCAAGGCAATCCTCTTGCCTTGCAGGATTTGCTCTGTTCTCCCTGAGTGCAACAGAAATACTGAGGGTTTCTGACATCCCAAAACAATCCTCAAAGAAGAGGGGGGAAATTCTTTTTAAAGAAAACTTTTAGTCTGCCTTCTGCAATCTTCATTCCTTAGCACTGGGAGTGCAGATACTGACAAGCCCTTCTGCATTAGGGATGGTTTCATCTGACAAAGCTGAACACCAGGACTGGACCCTGCTTCCACCTTTGCCATGAACTCACTGCGACACAGCAGGGCTCACACCTCAGCAGCCACAGGGCAGAGGCCCAACTCCTCACAGCACATTCAACCAGCACAAAGCACAGCTTCAGCCATGGAGCTGAAGGAAGGTCTCCTAGAAAAGGGAAATGTGTGTGTGTTTATGCGTGTTTGTGTGCAGCAAGGGGAGGGTCTGTAGGAAATGGCTTTCAGTTTTGCTCAGTAAAGTCTCCCCTAACTTGGCAATGACTTTTCCTCCTTGCACGGGTGCCCATGCCCAGAGGCAGCAAATGTCCAATGGCAGCTCCATCACCGAGTTCCTCCTCCTGGCATTCACGGACACATGGGAGCTGCAGCTCGTGCACTTCTGGCCCTTCCTGGGCATCTACCTGGCTGCCCTCCTGAGCAATGGCCTCATCATCACTGCCGTAGTCTGTGAACAACGCCTCCACACCCCAATGTATTTCTTCCTTCTCAACCTCGCCCTCCTTGACCTGGGCTTCATCTCCACCACTGTCCCCAAAGCCATGGCCAATTCCCTGTGGGACACCAGGGCCATCTCCTACCAGGCATGTGCTGCCCAGATCTTTTTCTTTCCCTTCTTGATGGTAGGGGAATATTTTCTTCTCACCATCATGTCCTGTGACTGCTACGTTGCCATCTGCAAACCCCTGCACTATGGGACCCTCCTGGGCAGCAGTGCTTGTGTCCACATGGCAGCAGCTGCTTGGGGTGGTGGTTTACTCACTTCTCTGCTGCACACTGCCAATATGTTTTCACCCCCACTCTGCCAAGGCAATGCCATGGACCAGTTCTTCTGTGAAATCCCCCACATCCTCAAGCTCTCCTGCTCCGACTCCTACCTCAGGGAATTTGGGCTTATTGTGGTTAGTCTCTTTGTGGCCTTTGTGTGTTTTGTTTTCATTGTGGTGTCCTATGTGCAGATCTTGAGGGCCGTGCTGAGGATGCCCTCTGAGCAAGGATGGCACAAAGCCTTTTCCACGTGCCTCCCTCACCTGGCCGTGGTCTCCCTGTTTATCAGCACCTGCATGTTTGCCTACCTGAAGCCTCCCTCCATCTCATCCCCATCCCTGGATCTGGTGGTGGCAGTTCTGTACTCAGTGGTGCCTCAAGCAGTGAACCCCCCCATCTACAGCATGAGGAACGAGGAGCTTAAAGACACATTGAAGAAGCTGATTCAATCAGCTCTTTTCAGCAGCATTAACCTGCTCGTGTCGCTTCAGAAGTGATTTCAAATTCATCTCCAGAACCTCCTGAGGTGTCTGCAACACTGAGAAAAAAATAGGAGCCCATTTTCACCAGCTGAAACAATTGAGTACTTTTAATATAGTGGCAGAGTTTTCCCATCATGCCAGAATGGGAATTTGCAGGGAGTGCATTAATCATAGGAGAAAAAAATATTGATCTCCTGTACTTGCATTATGGCTGCTCTATCTATTATATTACGCTATGTATTCAATCTCCCTTATCTTTCAGGTCTTCCCACCTCTCTTGATTAAATGACCATGTCTAAGGGCATCTTCTCAGCAGAGGTAGCAGGACATTTGCCCTTCCCATTGCTCTCCAGGCTCCCCCCTCCCCCTGCTTTTTGTTCATTCAGATACCTCTCAATTATCTCGTCGATGCTTTGAGCTTCAGGGACTTAGAAACTCGCCCCATCTTTCAGAAGTCAAAGGAACTCTTTAATCAGCTCCTTCATGGCATTTATATCTATTCCTTCCTATCTCTCTGTCAAAAACAGTTCTTGTATGGCTGTCGTCGTTGGCCATCTCCACCCCAGGATGTCCTACGCTCTCCCACGCCTGTGCCTGTTTCCCTGCAGGCTGTAGACACACGATCCACTTCCCCACCGTGCTTTCATCCTCCCATGTCCCTGCCTGTACCAATATCTCTCTCTGAAACAGAAAGCCACGGGCTGATCACAGACAAACACCACCACCACCAGTGACCCGTTGCACCACGCCACTACCTTCAAGTGACATTTCATCTTCCTCATGCCCAGGCTCAGACTCCAAAGCTTTTCCTTCCTCATGCTGTTTCCTCTACAAAGGAAATCTTCATCCTCCCTGAAACCACCTCTCAAGCGATTGCAGGCTACTACAACCTTGCCATTGGCCTCTATGTCATGAGGCCAAAGCAGCCCAGGTCCCTCGGTCTCTCCACACAAGCCATGTGATTCAGCCCCTTCAGCCCAGCTTGCCAGGCCACCTCTGGACCTTCTCCAGTTCCTCCCCACTCCTGCAGAACATGGAGCCCCACACCAGGACAGATTATTTCAGATGTGGCCACAACAGCGCTGAGTCAAGGTAACTCCCCTTGTCTGGGTGGTCTCGCTCATCCTAATTCAGCCCCGTGTGCAGCTGGCCTTATTCATGGCCAGCATGCTCCACTGGCTCCTATTGCATCCCTTGTAGCGACCACGGCCTTCTCCTCAGGGTCACCCCTCAGCTGGTCAGCTCCAAGCTTGCCCTGATACATGGGGTTATTCTTCCCCTGATGCAGGACTGGCCACTTCTCCTTGTCAAA
The DNA here is from genome assembly GCF_965183815.1 of Platalea leucorodia. NCBI lineage: Eukaryota > Metazoa > Chordata > Aves > Pelecaniformes > Threskiornithidae > Platalea > Platalea leucorodia. The sequence continues at coordinate 8,564 of NW_028121206.1, forward strand.
CTTGATGAGCTTTTTGTTGGCCAAATCCCAGCGTTTCCCAGGGTCCCCATGAACGGAATCTTCGTTGTGTCAGCTGTTCATGTGTGCATGTAGGTGGCTCACCCTGTCCTGTGGTGCCTCTAACAAGATGACAGCATGAGGAATTGAAGGCCATGATGGATAATAAAAGGAGGTAGCAGTTTAATGGCCTTGCTGACCAAGGTAAGAATTCCCAATGCTGCCAGCCCAGAAACACCAACGGAGAGCAACAGGCAAGCAAAGCCAGGGCCAGCGGGTAAAGGGAAATCAGGGGTGGGCTTCTTGAATGAGAGGGATTGAGGATGACCAAAGGGAAGAACTTGGGAGGGGGGACACAGGGAATCAGAAAGTTGGAGGTGAAGCAAAGGGTACAACCAGGGCTGTTTGTGGGCACCTGTCAAGTAGCCCTCAGTCTCAGTGGGGAAACAGCATGGCTGGGCACACCTCTGATAGGCCTGCACAGGAATGCAGACGGCTTGGGGAGCAAACAGGAAGAATTAGGAGTCTGTGGGCAGTTCTTGGGCTGTAATCTCACTTAGGTATCAGGGACGTGGTCAGACAGCTCACACCACTGGAGCGTGGCCATGGATGGAAGCTGCCTCTTTAGGAAGGATGGGACAGGTCAGTGAGGAGGGGAAGGTGCCCTATCTGTGGGCGAGCAGAAGGAAAACATGGAGCTCTGCCTAGTGACAGGTGAGGAGCCAGATGAGAGCCGATGGATCAAGATTAGTGGGCAGACCAACATTACCATGGGTAATGTTGTAGTTGGTGTCTGCTGTGGACCAGCTGTATTAGGAAGAAGCAACAGATGAGGCCTTCTTCAGACAAGTAGAAGCAGCTTCTCATTTGCAGGCCCTGGTCCTCATGGCAGACATTACCCAGCTGGACATCTGCCGGAGGGGCAGCACAGCAGGGCACAAGACACTCAGGAGGTTTCTGGAGGGCACCAAGAACCTCCCGAGCATTCAGAGAGGGTGTTAGGAAAGCCAAAGCCCATCTCAATCTCAACCTGGTAATTCCATCTGGACATGAAGGGCATCAGGAAAGGATTTAACAATGATGCCAGCAGCAAAAGGAAGGCTCAGGAAAATGTGGGCCTGCTGCTAGATGGGGTGGGACCCTGGTGACAGAGAACACAGAAGAGGCCAAGGTACTCTATGCCTTGTTCTTCTCTGAGTTTACTGGTAAGACCAACCTTCAGGAATCCCAGGCCCCCAAGACCAGAGGCAAGGAGCAAGGAAGACTTACCCTTGGTGCAGGAGTCTCAGCTTAGGGAACATTGAAACAAACTGCACATGCATAAGTCCTTGAGGCCTGAGGGGATGCACTCATGAGTGCTGAGGAAGATGGCTGATGTCCTTGTAAGGCCACTTGAAATCATGTTTGAAAGGTCAAGGGGATTTGGTGAGGTTCCTGAGGACAGGAAGAAAGCAAATGGAAACCTTATCTTGAAGCAGAGCAAGAAAGAGGATGCAGGGAGCTGTCAGCCTGTCTCCCATTCTACCCCTATAGACAAGCTGAGCAAGTATGGACTGGCTAAGTGGAAACTGAGAGGGACTGAAAACTGACTGAGTCCCAGAGGATTGTGCCCAGTGGCACAAAGTCCAGCTGGAGGATAATCACCAGTGGAGTAGCCCAAGGGTTGATACTGGGTCCCATTTTATTCAGCCTTTCATTACAGTCCTGGATGATGGGACCAAGGGCATCCTGAGCAAGTTTGTGGATGATCTAAAATTGGGAGGAGTGGCTGATACACTGGCTAGTTGCACTGTTGCTCAGAAGGACCTGGGCAGGCTGAAGAACCGGGCAGAGAGGAACCTCATGAAGTTCAACAAAGGGAAACACAGAGCCCTGCCCCTGGGCAGGAAGGACCCCATGGACCAGGACAGGCTGGGGGACGGCTGGCTGGAAAGCAGGTTTCTAGAGAATCATAGAATCATAGAATCATAGAATCGTCAAGGTTGACCCTTAAGATCATCGAATCCAACCGTTAACCTAACACTGCCAAGTCCATCTATACCATGTCTTCGAGCACCGTATCTATCTGTTCTTGAAGTACCTCCAGAGATGGAGACTCAACCACTTCCCTGGGCAGCCTGTGCCAAAGCTTGACCACCCTCTCAGTGAAGAATTTTTTCCTAATATCTAACCTAAACCTCCCCTGGCGTAGCTTGAGGCCGTTTCCTCTCGTTCTATCACTCGTTACTAGGGAAAAGAGACCGACCCCAACCTCGCTACAACCTCCTTTCAGGCAGTTGTAGAGAGCAATAAGGTCGCCCCTCAGCCTCCTCTTCTCCAAACTAAACAACCCCAGTTCTCTCAGCCGCTCCTCATAAGACTTGTGCTCTAGACCCTTCACCAACTTCCTTGCCCTTCTTTGGACACGCTCCAGCACCTCAATGTCCTTCTTGTAGTGAGGGGCCCAAAACTGAACACAGTACTCAAGGTGCGGCCTCACCAGTGCCGAGTACAGGGGGACGATCACCTCCCTGCTCCTGCTGGCCACACTATTCTTGATAAAGGCCAGGATGCTATTGACCCTCTTGGCCACCTGGGCACACTGCTGGCTCATGTTCAGGTGGCTGTCAACCAACACCCCCAGGTCCTTTTCTGCCAGGCAGCTCTCCAGCCACTCCTCCCCCAGCCTGTAGCATTGCATGGGGTTGTTGTGACCCAAGTGCAGGACCCGGCACTGAGCCTTGTTGAACCTCATACAGTCGGCCCCGGCCCATCGGTCCAGCCTGTCCAGGTCCCTCTGCAGGGCCTTCCTACCCTCCAGCAGATTGACACTTCCACCCAACTTGGTGTCATCTGCAAACTTACTGAGGGTGCACTCAATCCCCTCATCCAGATCATCAATGAAGATGGTGAACAGGACCGGCCCCAGTACTGAGCCCTGGGGAACACCACTCGTGACCGGCCGCCAACTGGATTTGTCTCCATTCACCACCACTCTCTGGGCTCAGCTGTCCAGCCAGTTTTTAACCCAGCGCAGAGTGCACCCATCCAAGCCGTGAGCAGCCAGCTTCTCCAGGAGAATGCTGTGGGAGACTGTGTCAAAGGCCTTACTAAAGTCCAAGTAGACAACATCCACAGCCTTCCCCTCATCCACTACGTGGGTCACCTTGTCATAGAAGGAGACCAGGTTAGTGAAACAGGATCTCCCTTTCATAAACCCATGCTGGCTGGGCCTGATCCCTCGGTTGTCCCACACTTGCTGCATAATGGCACTCAGGATGACCTGCTCCATGACCTTCCCCGGCACCGAGGTCAGGCTGACATGCCTGTAGTTCCCGGGATCCTCCTTCCGACCCTTCTTGTAGAGGGGCGTCATGTTTGCTAGTTTCCAGTCATCCGGGACCTCGCCGGTTGACCAGGACTGCTGATAAATAATGGAGAGTGGCTTGGCCAGCTCCTCTGCCAGCTCCCTCATTATCCTTGGGTGGATCCCATCTGGGCCCATGGACTTGTGCACATCCAGGTGGAGGAGCAGGTCAGTGACTGCCACCTCTTCAACAACTGGGACTTCACTCTGCGTCCTATCTCTGTCTCCCAGCTCAGGGGCCTGAAAAACCTGAGGATGACTAGCTTGACTATTAAAGATTGAGGCAAAGAAGGCATTAAGTACCTCTGCCTTCTCCTCATCCTTTGTGGCAAGGTTACCTTCTGTATCCAACAAGGGAGGGAGATTCTCCCTGGCCCTCCTTTTGTCAGTAACATATTTATAAAACCATTTTTTGTTATCTTTAACGGCGGTGGCCAGTTTAAGTTCTAGCTGGGCCTTTGCCTTTCTAATCTTCTCCCTGCATATCCTCACAGCATCCTTGTAGTGCCCCTGAGTCACCCGCCCCTTCTTCCAAAGGCGGTAGGCTCTCCTTTTTTTCCTGAGTTCTAGCCAAAGCTCTCTGTCCAGCCAGGCCGGTCTTCTCCCCCGCCTGCTCAACTTGCGGCACATGGGGACGGCCTGCTCCTGCGCCTTTAAGATTTCCTCCTTGAATAATGTCCAGCCTTCCTGGACTCCTTTGCCCTTCACGACTGCCTCCCAAGGGACTCTGTTAACCAGACTCCCAAACAGCCCAAAGTCCGCCCTTCTAAAGTCCAGGGTAGCGGTCTTGCTGACCCCCTTCCTTACCTCTCCTAGAATTGAAAACTCTACCATTTCATGGTCGCTGAGCCCAAGACAGCCTCCGACCACCACATCGCCCACCAGGCCTTCTCTGTTTGTGAACAGCAGGTCCAGTGGGGCACCTCCCCTGGTTGGCTCACTTACCAGCTGCGTCAGGAAGTTATCTCCCACACACTCCAGGAACCTCCGAGACTCCTTCCTCTCTGCTGTGTTGTATTTCCAGCAGATATCTGGTAAGCTGAAGTCTCCCACAAGAACAAGGGCTAGAGATTGCGAGACTTCAGCCAACCACTTGTAGAATACTTCATCTGTTTCCTCGTCCTGGTTGGGTGGTCTGTAACAGACTCCCACCATGATATCTGCCTTGTTAGGGTTCCCCCGATCTTTACCCATAAGCACTCAACCTTATCATTACTGTCGTTAAGCTCCAGACAGTCAAAACACTCCCTAATATACAGGGCTACCCCTCCCCCTCTCTTTCCTAGCCTGTCCCTTCTAAAGAGCTTGTAGCCATCCATTGCAGCACTCCAGTTATGTGAGTCATCCCACCACGTTTCCGTGATGGCGACCACATCATAGTTTTCCTGCCGCACAGTGGCTTCCAGCTCCTCCTGTTTATTGCCCATGCTGCGTGCATTGGTGTAAATGCACTTCAGTTGGGCTATAGATCTCTTCACCAATACAGGCATCAGGGGATCAGAAGGACCAGGGGGTCCTGGTGGACAGCAAGCTGACCACAAGCCAGCAGTGTGGCTGTGTGGCAAAGCAGGCCGACAGCCTCCTGGGCCGCATTCAGGAGAGGTTTGCCAGCAGGTCGAGAGAGGTGATCCTGCCCCTCTAGTCAGCACTGGTGAGGCCACATCTGGAGCGCTACATCCAGTGCTGGGCTGCCCCGTACAAGAGAGACATTGACTTACTGGAGCGAGTCCAGCAAAGGGCCACAAAGATGATGAAGGCACACAAGAATCCCTCAGGAGGAGAGGCTGAGAGAGCTGGGACTTTTTAGCCTGCAGAAGGGAAGGCTCATGGGGATCTTATCAATGTGTACCAACACCTGATGGGAGAGAATGAAGAAGAGGGAGCCAGACTTTTCTCCGTGGTGCCCAGTGACAGACAATGGGTAGAAACGGAAGCACAGGAGCTTCCATCTCAACACAAGAAAACACTTTTCTCCTGTGAGGGGGGTGGATCACTGGAACAGATTGTCCAGAGAGGTTGTGGAGTCTCCATCCATGGAGATATTCCAAACCCAGCTGCACCCTGTATTGGGCAACCCCAGTAGGTGCCCTAGTCTAGACTAGACTAGGCAATCTCCACAGACACCGCGAAGAAGAGTCAGAAGGAACCAATGGAGGTCTCTAGTGCCACAATCTGCTCTGAGCAGGGAGAGCTTGTCCCTTAGATCAGGCTGGTCAGTGTTTTCTCCCCTTGAGTTTTGAAAATCTCTGGGCCCCAGACCCAACACTAAGCAACTATAAAGGTGTGGGTTTTTTTCCTTAAACCTCATTTGAAAATCCCCCTCCTGCTTCTTGTTCTCATTGTGTCTTGCCCTCTTCTTTCCCTCCTGACTGTTAGACAGATCCTGATGCCTACTCTGACCAAGGACAATCACAACCTTCTCTCCAAGTGTGGCAACACCGGGATCCCCTGCGGCTGCACCGCCAGGCATTGGTGGACAGCTCCAAGGAGAGAGACACCCTGGGGATCCCTGCATGAGCTCAGAGGAGGGCATGTGGAGAAATCCAGCACCTGACAGAGAGGGAATGTGGCGGTGCCTGTGGGCTGACACTGAGGCAGAGCTGGGGGCAGCATGGGGGAGCAGAGAAGACCTCCAGCAGCTCCTCTGCATACCTGCTCAGGGAGTAATGCACTTGGTGGTGCTTCTGAGAGAGGATGGTGGCATGGGAGGGGAGGTACTAAGAGCTGTGGTGCAGGGCACCGGGGCTCAGAACTAGGTCTGGGCTTCCCAGCCAGCAGTGCCAGTGGCTACAGCCCCCAAAGAGCCCTGACCATGGAGAAAGCAGCAGCTCATCTCCTCCCAGCTGTGGAGAGCTTCTCTGGCTACAGAGAGGCTACCGGGAGTGCTGCAGTCAATCCTGGCTGCCCTGCATCTCCCAACCCAGCATGTCTCTTGGGTCCCCGGAGCAATTGCACTGACTGGGGTGACAGCCCTGCCTGGCTAGGGACTGAGGGGAACTCTGGGCTGAGTCATGCTTCCTTCAGGGCAAGCCCTGATGCAGGGTCCCAGCCTCCCTTTCGATGCCACCCTTGAGGAGGGGCGATGGCATGAAGAGATGCGCAGTTGTAAGCACCAGTCCTTCTTCATCTGCTTCCCACGCCTGGTGGAGCTCCCAGACAGCAAGACTTCTGGCTCTGCACCATGACCATGCTTTAGGGGACCCACACCCTGGGCATTGTCTTGGATTAGGTGAACGCTGGTGGTTTTGTCTCTGAGGCAATTTCCAGCCCAGGTCATCTCTGCTCGGATCTCTCCCTAACCCTCCTCCCACCTACCTGGCCGTTCCTTGCCCCCTCCCCACCACCCCTGCAGGGCCCCGAGCTGGCGATGCTGCTCTGCAGAGTGATTTGGCTGTGGTGCCTGGGGTCACAGGGCGACTCCACACTGGCCTTGCTGCTCAGGGTGTGGAGCAGCTCCAGCTGGATGGGGATGGCTGCTGCTCATCTCCCCACTGCACGGGGGAGATCCCGTTTTATTGCAGAGAGGCTATGGGGCAGTCGGCTCTGCCTGTGTTAGACACACTCTTACCCAGGCTCCAGGTGAGACAGAGCAGGTTCATGCCTCTGGAGAAGCGAGACAAATCCAAACATTTCTCTAGGAACACAATAACCACAAGTAACAATAATGGTAAAGTTAAATGATAATGACAAAAATAATGATAATACACCAAAGCACCAGTTTTGGATGGGATATCCTGGGAGTCGTTTGTGGAGAGAGATGGAGAGTTGATCACTATTGCAGAAACTTTTATGCAAGCCCTTTCCTAATTCCACCCTTGAGCTCCTGGTTCCTCATGCTGTAGATGAGGGGGTCACTGCTGGAGGCACCACTGAGTACAGAGCCGCCATCACCAGACCCAGGGATGGGGAGGAGATGGAGGGGGCCTTCAGGTGCTGATAAAGAGGGAGACCACGGCCAGGGGAGGAGGCACGCGGAAAAGGCTTTGTGCTGTCCCTGCTCCCAGGGGATCCTCAGCACAGTTGTGCACATTTTCCCACGAGACCCAGGAGGGTCCCGCAGCAGTTTTTTGGAGAAGGGTTGTGCAGCCTGGAAGCACAGGGAGGTGGGAAAGTTCTCACGTCAGGCACAGACACTGAAGCTCTGACACTGCAGTGACCCGTTCTCTGACAGCGGTTCAAAGGAGCATTTTTACCTCACCACGAGCCTTCCTTGTGCTCATTTGGGTCATGGCCCTGGAACACGCCAGGAGCACAGGCACCACCGCCCCTGTCATTACATACAGGGAGGCTGCCACTTGTGACAGCCTCATTCCCCACGTGATCTCGTACTGCACTGTGGTTGGCTGGCAGCCATTTCTTTGACACCGTCAGACCCATGTGTTCCCATGCAGCCCTTTGATTGGCTGCCTGCCTCCTTTGGACAAGGAAGTGCTGGGATAGAAAAATATGCAGATTGATGTACAATAGATACATTTTGAGAAAGATATCTAAAACTGAGTGTACAAATAAGTATAACTATATTTTTATTTATTTATGATTAGGTACAATATTTTAAATACATATACTTCTATAAACATATACATTTGTATGCCTTTATATATATATGTAAACATTTATAAAGGCAGAGAAATTGAATCTATATAGCCATTACAACATCATAGGTATCAAATGGATAAAACCTGCTTTAATAAGAGCTACTGGAAGGAATAATCAGAGTTTAAATGTGAATAGAAAGCAAAGTACAAGGGTGGGTCGAGGTCCCCCACTTTACCAGGCTGCAGAAGCAGCCCAGACACGTCTGGGGTGGGGGGAATCTCAAGAGGGTGGGGAGGACACAGCCAAGCTGGAACATGCCCGAGGGCTATGGCCCCCTCCCAGGAGGCCACCAAGGGGCCCTTGGCCGAAATCCTGTCAGCATACAAAGAAAAGCCCAGTGCTGTGAACCAGCCTAGGAGGCTCCCGCATCCCAGCCCAGCCCAGCAGGATGGCCACACAGGGTGAACTGGGGAAGACTCTCAGATTTTCTCTCTGCTGCAAGACACAGGCAAAGCTGTCTGCGAACATGAAAAAAACAGGACAAAATGCCAACTTCAGAAGAATATGTGCATGGGGACTATATGGAAAAGACTCACAGAGGATCTGAGAAAAGACCATGTGAACAAGAGGAACTAGCCAATGAGCCCATGAACAGCAAACTGGATTTTGAGGTGCCAAAGAGAGGGGAAGGGTGCTGGTGGGGAACTCCCTTTCCCCAGGGTTGTGGGGGATCTGACAGCTACCTGTAAGACCAGTATAGGGTGTGGGCTGGTGATACATGTGTTTCCTTGTCCTGAGGTTGATAATCTGATTGAATGTTTCAAAAAGCTCTGGCTGACCGAGTGAGGGGAGAAGTCAGGAGTGTGCTGGGACTTGTCCAGGTCCACCTGAGCCAGACCAGGCAAACCCAGTACGCTGTTTCTATGTCATGTCAAAGGATGGGGAAGGGAGTGGTGGTGGTGGTGGATGGAAACGTATTGAATACTGTAGGAGCTGAGCGGGATGCACATGGTATGGAATAAGGGGTGGAGATTGTACTGGGTCTGGCTGGGATGAAGTTAATTTTCTTCTTAGCAGCCCCTGTGGTGCTGTGCTTTGCCTTGGTGGCCAAAACAGCTTTGACAGCAAGCCGACATTGCAGCTATTGCTGAGCAGTGCTTGCACAGCATCAAGGCCTTCTCTGTTTCTCGCTGTAGAGAACCGGTACCAAATGTGGTTTTGTCTCGACATTGCCGCTGTAGCGCCATCCAGCGTCGCACTTCGAAAAGACCATCTTCTCCACAGTTTTGAGAAAAACAACCTCGTGCGCCTGCGCAGGGACTAAAGGCGCGAAAAGAGCCAAGGTGGGGACAAAAAGGCGCGAAAAGAGCAGAGGCGGGGGCAGCACGTCCGTGGCGAACCGCACGTACGCATTTGTGCTCTGCGCATGCGTGGGAGCCCCTGTATAAGGAGCGCACGTGCCCCTCGGCGGGCGGCGGCGGCGGCGCGCGTGAGACCACTCCTTCTGTTCCTGCACCCTCCAGGCTCACCCCTCCCCGCTTCGGTCCCTGATGAAGCCTGAGGCCACCGCAGACCCTGCGGAACATCCTCGGACTCAAAGTGGTGGTGGTAAACTCCTCCCTCTCCTTCTCTTTCTAACTCTCTCTCCCCTATTCTTTTCCTCTCCTCCCTTGCCCTCCCTCCTCCCTCCGTTCTCTTCTCCCCTCCAATAAAAGTGAAAGGTTGTACGACATCTGACCGATTCCAGCGTCTTAATCTCGTCCTTGGGATCGTATCGAAACCTCCCCCGACATTGGATCGGGACATTTAACTGGCATCATGGACAGGATCCCTTGAGACGAGAGTGTCATACAACCTTACGGTGTGCTGAGCGAGTGTGTGTGAACGAGACATACGAGCAAGTATGAAGCGAGTGTGGAGTTCCGATCCGTGGTTCTGCTCTCCCGCGAGGGAAGCAGCCGGAGACGAACGAAGCGCAAGGAAGGAGTGGGTGTTGAGACCCTTGCACTGAAACGCGCATAGCAGTTTGTGATTTGAGCTCCTGAGGGCGTATAGGGGAGACTTGAATTTTATAGTGTGACCCCCTCAGGATGATATCCCCTTTGTAGGCTCTGCTCTGTCTGACACTAGTTTATGGTCTGGCCTCCTGGGGGAGTACAGGGGAAGTTTGGATTGTACGGTGTGACCCCCTCAGGACGATATCCCCTTTGTAGGCTCGTCTTTGTCTTGTAGTAGTGTGCGGATTGGCCTCCTGGGAGCGTATAGGGGAAACTTGGTTTTTCTAAAGCTTGACCCTCCCGGGACGAACTCCCCTTTGTAGGATATGGCCGCCCAAAAGGCAGGCGATTTTTGTGAAGAGACAGAGAAATTATATGGGTTTTTAGAAACATACCGCTCTCGCCCCTCACCCCCGGGACAAGATTGGGCACGGGACCATTGGTTCCAACTGCAAAGTGTTATGGACCGAATAGCGGTTTTGCATAAAGGAGCTAGAGCGAAGAAGGGAAAAGGGAAGGCTATTGTTTGTGCTGTGTTAGGAGCGTGTCTGGCAGCGGCGGTGGAGGACAAGAAACGAGCGCCCTGCCAATCAGAGGCTGTGGCCGCTTCGTTGCAAGCGGCGATAGCGCCGCTGCGAGAGCAACTACTAGAGACCAAACGGGCGCTAGAAGAGGAGAAGCGCCAAAATAGGATTTTGAAGGAGGAGTTGAGGGTTCAGCTCCTGAGGGAGGCAGACACCCTCGCTGAGGCGGAGGTAATGTTGGAGGAGAAAGGCGTACGCCAAATCTACCCCCCGAAAGACTTAAAGCAATTAAGGGAGACTGTGGATAACCCCCCCCATATGTGCCCGCTGGTAAAAACGGAATATATATATGAGGACGATAGCGACAACCGTCCCCAAGTTGTAACTAAAGAAATCCCTTTTACTGCCACCGAACTGGCTAAACTCCGAAAGGATTTTGCTAGGACGGCAAAGGAGTCTGAAACCGAATATGTGTGGAGGATATCCCTGTTGGGGGGGGACGGGATTATGCTATCGGAAAAAGAAGCAGAGGGGTATTGGGGCCCCGGCGTCTTCCTCACCACGGGCGATCACCGGGCCCCATGGTCTCTGACCCAGAGGGCAGCATATTGGGCGGGGGGGCTGAACCCATTAGAAAGGGGGGACCCCCTAGCTATAACTGGTTCGGTTGAGCAACTGCTAGAAAACGTACAAAAGGCAGCATGCCTGCAAATGATGTATGACCGGGAACTTAAACCAAATTTAAGCTCTCCGATGTTGTTACCGGTAGATCCCAAGCGGCTGACACCGCTAATAAGAGGACTCCCCAACTCGTTAAAACCTATCGGGATCCAATTACAGGGGAGAATCCAAAACGTGCCTCGCGAAGAGCGAATTGCAGCTGCCCTCGAGGGAACGGTAACCCCCAAACAGCGGCAGCGGGGGAGGAAGGTGTGGACCTGGGGGGAGATAGCTGAGGAACTAATAAACTACGGGAGGAAATATGGGCCAGTAGACAGGACTTACCAAAAGGTAGAAACTAGGGCTGTGCGGGCAGCGAGGCCGGCAAATAAATCACTGGCTTTTTCGGGGGGAAGCCCTGACCTAACACAAAGGGAGAAACCCCCATTCCGACAAGGATTGTGGCAAATGGGACTGCAAAAGGGGGTGCCCCGAGACCTAATGGATGGGCTCCCCACCAAAAAGTTGAAGCTCTTGGTGCGGAGGTGGTCCAGGCAAGGATCCCCTCCCAAACTGAACCCACCTTCTGTGCCAGGATTGGACAGGGAGGAAGTGTTTAAGAAGGAGGAAAAGAGTGGCAGGAAACTAAAGCCTCCGCCCCCTCAGGGTGAGGAGGGAGGCGGAGGGCGGATGTTTATCAGACAACTCACCTGTAATAATAAGGGAGATCTACTAAACCCCACCAACTGGGATGGGCCGAGCAGGTGGGGGAGGCGGTGGCCAATGTCAATAATCACTGGCGTACAAATGGGTGCCCGAAAATTGCGGCATTTTGTCCACGGGGGCCAACCATGGTGCATGTCTCTCAAAACCCCCATTGCGCTGGTGCATCGTCTTACTCTCCCAGCCAGCTGGTTCTGGTCAAGCTTCCCACCGTGGGAGCTGTGCCTCTCATATTAGATACCCCCGCTAAACAAATATACATGGAAAGCGAAAGATACCAGTGGGAGAACCTACAAAATCCACACCAAATGGATTATTCCCTCCTTCTAACCCAAGGAGCGAGTTTGTTCCTATTTGTTTTTTAACGGCGGTGATATGACCACGATGCACCTGCTATTTTGGATCATTTTAACTCAGAGACACTAATCCATTAGAATATTCCACTGTGTATATCAGTTTTTATAATTGGTGGTACATATGTGTGCATACATGTTTGTACTTCACTGCAGCTCTATGAATAATTTGAGATTTAATATCTATGTCAAACAGGCTAAATATTAGATGTTTCAGTGCACTACAGTCTTTATGCAATAGTACAAAGACATCTAATTGTCTGGTGCGTGTCTAAGCACGTATATGTGTGTGTGCTTATTCAAGAAAAAATACCCAATAACTTTCCAATGATGCTTATTTATGTTGGACATCTCAAGGAGTTCAACTTATGATTTACCATACATATAATTCTTTCTTTTTTTGATCTTCCTCTATTTTCATCATTAAATAGTCCTGTATATGGGAAAACTTAATAGCCAAGTAACATGAAATGTTGTACTTGCTTAGAAAATGTAATTGTTTAGTTTTCTTTGCAAAAAGTAAATATTGAATGTTCAGTACTTACAGGGCTTGGTATTGTACCGGCCAAATAAGGGATGGGGAAACCACCTTTTTCAGCCCTCTGGGTGACAAAGACACAACTTACTTTCAATTTCCACCAGGCAAAGATGGGCCATTTGCTCAGGGAAATAAAGCCAAAAAACGGCATTATTGAATCTGTGGGAATACGGCATACAAATTCTTACCCCCGGGGTGGTCAGGAGTTTGTTACATAGGAATCATAAGGCCCGTATTTTTCCTCTTGCCGGAAACTGGTGGACCCCAATTAGGCGTAAAAGTGTATGATAACCTCGGGGATAGAAGTATTGCCCGTAAGACGCGATCTACCAAGGTAAATTTAGGTGGGACACAAAAATGGGGGAATGATGAATGGCCCCCTGAGCGAATAATTGAACATTATGGACCAGCAACCTGGAATCCGAACGAGCCCATTGCAGGGGCAAGAGGACCAATCTATAACCTAAACCGAATAATCAGACTACAGGCGGCCCTAGAAATTATCACCAACAAAACCGCTGACGCCATAGACCTATTAACTCGACAATCTCAACAAATGCGCACAGCAATCCTTCAACACCGCATGGTTTTAGATTATTTACTGGCTGAGGAGGGAGGGGTGTGTGGAAAATTAAATATCTCTAACTGCTGCCTAGAAATAGATGATGTGGGAGAAGTGGTTCTCCAACTGACCCAAGATATCAGGAAAATAGCCCATGTCCCTGTTCAAACCTGGAGTGGTTGGAATGGCGATTTGTGGTCCTGGTTACCAGGGGCACTGTGGGTCAAACAATTAATATTGTATTTGCTATGTGCAACTGCCACCTTACTGTTCCTATGCTGTATAATTCCAGGTTTTATTCAATTAATTCGACACATTGTGTCAAATATGCAATTTGTTCCTAATGCTCCACCTGATGGTGTAACAAAAATCTGTACCATCCATCAGCCACAATCAACCTCAGTTAATCTGTGTTAAGACATTTCTTCACCTGAAACAACGTTATTCCCTTTTTTCCTCCCCACAATTTTCCTCCACCCTTATCCCCAACTCTCTCAACTCTGCACTTTCTTTCTTTCTCCTTTGTTTTCTCATTCTCTCTGTGTCTTATGTCACCAAGCTGCAATGTCGAGCCACGGGGTGGTGTAGAGAACCGGTACCAAATGTGGTTTTGTCTCGATATTGCCGCTGTAGCGCCATCCAGCGTCGCACTTCGAAAAGACCATCTTCTCCACAGTTTTGAGAAAAACAACCTCGTGTGCCTGCGCAGGGACTAAAGGCGCGAAAAGAGCCGAGGCGGGGACAAAAAGGCGCGAAAAGAGCAGAGGCGGGGGCAGCACGTCCGTGGCGAACCGCACGTACACATTTGTGCTCTGCGCATGCGTGGGAGCCCCTGTATAAGGAGCGCACGTGCCCCTCAGCGGCGGTGGCGGTGGCGCGCGCGAGACCACTCCTTCCGTTCCTGCACCCTCAAGGCTCACCCTCCCCAACCCCCCCACTTCGGTCCCCGACGAAGCCTGAGGCCACCAAAGACCCTGTGGAAGATCACCGGACTCGAAGTAGTGGTGACAAACTCCTCCTTCTCCTTCTCTCTCTAACTCTCTCTCCCCTATTCTTTTCCTCTCCTCCCTTGCCCTCCCTCCTCCCTCCGTTCTCTTCTCCCCTCCAATAAAAGTGAAAGGTTGTACGACCTCTGACCGATTCCAGCGTCTTAATCTCGTCCTTGGGATCGTATCGAAACCTCCCCCGACATTGGATCGGGACACTCGCTCTGCCCCGACAGCGAGGAGGCTGGCTGTGGCAAGAGGCTGGGAGGGGACAAAGCCAGGATAGCTGACCCCAACTGACCAAGTCGATATTCCATGCCATATGATGTCATGGTCAGCAATAAAACTAGGGAGGAGGGTGTGTTGTCCAAACTATCCTTTACTCAGAGACTGTCCGGGCATCGATCTCCTGCTGTGAGTGCCTACTCCTCCACATATTAAACTGTCTTTATCTCGACCCATGAGATGTGTTTTCTTGCTTTTGCCCTTCCCGTTCCCTCCTCCATCCCGTTGATGGGGAGTGAGCAAGTGACTGGGTGGGGGCTGCCACATGAGGTCACTCCAGAATGTCAGCACATAGCAAATAGGTTGGTATGTGCTTGAGTAGATGATTGATAGGCTGAGGCCTGGCACATGGCTTGTGTAAGTGGTTGTGAGATTACTGATGCCTGAGTAGCTGATAGGCCAAAAGCATGCACGTGGCTTGTGTCGGAGCTTGTGAGGTCACTTGTGCCTTTACATCTCATAGGCGAGTAGATAGCACGTAGTTGGATACGTGGTGGTGAGGTCACTGGTGCCTGAGTAGCTGATAGGGCAGGAGCAGGCCCATGGCTTGTGTCTATGCTTATGAAACCCCTCATGACTGAGTAGCTCACAGGCCTGGAGGAGGCCCATGGCATGAGTACGTGCTTCTAATGTCACTGGTGCCTGAGTAGCTGACAGGGCAGGAGCAGGCCCACAGTTTCTGTAGGTGGTTTTGAGGTCATTGGTGCCCAAATAGCTGATAGGCCAGGAGCAGGCCAACGTCAGAGGTAGATGCTATGACATCATCTGTGGCTGAATAGCAGATAGGCCAGGGGCTGTGTATGAGCTTGCGATGTCACTGGTGCCTGAGTAGCTGATAGGTCAGGAGCTGGCACATAGCTTGTGTAGGTGCTTCTGATGGCACCAAAATAATGTTTAGACCACGCCCAAATACAACTTTTTGAAAGAAACATCATCAGCAGAAGTCCATACACCGCACACACGTGTGACAGTGTAACTCATACGCACGCAGCGTTGGCAGTAGGAGGGTGTGAGGTCACCGTCAGTATAACCCATGAGCGCACACAGGTGGCAGTAGGAGGGTGGCAGTGGTCACATCACCAATGGCACCCCATGGCTGTGGGGCTCGGTGCAGAGCAGCTGTGTGCTGTCACAAGGGCATCACGGGGGACGGGAGCTGCCCGGCCCCGTGTCTGTGAGGCCGAAGGAGCAGCCCCTGCAGCCCTGGCTGGAGCAGTCGGGGTGGGGGTGGCTCGGGGGCACCGCAGGGATGTGCCTGGGCACGGTGCCAGGAGGAAACCACAGACTTCCTGCCTGGGCACTGCGGGGGGAGTGCGGGGAGCGCTGCGAGGCCACGGGGGCTGTGGTTTGTGCACCTGCAGGCTGGAGCTCCTGATCCACCTGCGGGGAATAACGGCCCCTTGGTGACAGGCTGAGAGTCAGGGACATGTCTGAGCCTCTGGGCTGTGGGTCTGCTGTCAGGGCAGGGACATGAGGGACCTTCCTTGGGGCTCTCCAGGGAAGGATGGGTGAGCCAGCACTCCTGGGATGGGGCTCTGGCCTGGGCTAAGGCCCTTTCCCAGCTGCTGCTCCCAGCACAGCGGGGTCTGTAGCAGGGTCAGGGGCTCCTTCCTTCCCTTCCTGACACAGCCTCCGGTGCAGTCCCAGCCCTGTGGTTCCCATGGCATGGGGGTGGCTGGACACTCTCACCTTGGGCTCTTGGATGTGCCTGGCATAAGAGATGCTCAGTGCTCCTGGTCAACACAGCAGGGTTCAAAGGATGAAAACCCCATTTTCCTCCCCCACAACCAGCCCTGTCCTGTGACAGCCCCCCACCACAGTGACGTGACACCTGCAGCAGAGCCGTCTCTCATATATGGTCATGAATGGCACTGGAGAAGTTCATTGGAGGCCTGGGCTGTGTCAGAGGGGAGATAGCTCCCGATAATGTCTAAAAAGGTCCTGCTGCTTTGATTGGCTCGTCCTGTAGCTGGGCTGGGATCTGCAGAGATATATTGCCCTCCCGTCATCATTGTCCCCATGAGTCCCCAGGAGCTGTGGCAGGGAGTGTGGCACGGCAGAGATGTGCTGGCAGGGCAGGAGGCTCCGGATGGGCACAGAGGGACTCCTGTCCCCTCAGATGCTGTGGCTGCTCCTCTGGGTACAGCTGTGCAGAGGTAAGTGCCAGTTCCATTGTCCCACAGCCCAGGGCCAGTGGGTACCCGCATGGTCATCGGGATCTGTCTGGGAATGGGGTTGCTTTGCAGGTGCTACTGAGATGAGGGTCAGAAGGTGCTCGAGTCCATGGACCCTGTGCCTGCCTGCCTGGGTGGGAGAGTACCTCCTTTTCCAGGGCTCCGGTGTTGAAGGCAGCCTGTGCCTGCCTGGATTCATAGACAGCCTGTCCTGGGGCACCGTTTTGGGACCCCCTGCTGCCCAGCACTGTGCCTCTGGAGGCAGTGGTGGCCTAGCTGGTGACAGTAGCACCCAGAGATGCCCAGGGCACTGCCAGCCTCTGGGGTACCCTGGAGGGTTTGTGTGCTGCTGACTGCCCTCTTGTTCCAGGGGAGCCCTGACCCCATGAGGGCAGTTTGTGCCCCGCAGAGAGAAGGGGACGGGGGCATCTGCGTAGAGAGACATCCTTCCTGGGCCGCCCGGCCCAGTGCAGTGGCCCTGACACCAGAGGCAAGGAGGGGATGTGGGTAGGGGCATCATCAGAATCGTCTCGGTGGGAGCACAGAAAGCCCTGGGGGTGGGGGTGGGTATGGATGGTGCTGGGGCAGGCGGTTTGCATGGGAAGGTGCAGGCCTGGGTACACGGGGCTGTCCAGGGGGTGCTGGGCTGGGGAAGAGAGAGTGCCCTGTGCAGGGCTAGGCACAGTGTGCAGGTGTGTGTGGGCAGGGGGCAGGTGGCCGTTGGTGTGGGAAAAGGTGCCTTGTGCGGTGGGATGGCGAATGACCCAGCAGGGCCAGAACTGCACACAACCAGCCTTGCGCAGCCCATGGGGATAGAAGGGACCCCTGTACTGTCTTGGGGACAGCCTGGAGGGGAGAGGGCTCCCACCCTGGCCCCACTGACATGGCCTGGGCAGGGGCTTCCCCCAGACCCACAGTGCTGGGGCTTGGTGCTGTGCCTGACTGGTTCCATGTTTGTGTTTGAAGGTGCTGCGGAGGTGAGGCTGGTGAATGGCAGCAGGCACTGTGCTGGGAGAGTGGAGGTGAAACACAGGGGCCAGTGGGGGACCGTGTGTGGTGACTATTGGAGCATGAACGATGCGGCAGTGGTTTGTAAGCAGCTGGACTGTGGGTCTGTGTGGGAATAAATGAGATAGTGTTTTACTTTGACGAGATGCAGCTGTGCCCTTTGAGGCTTGTTACAAACAGGTTCGCAGGAATGCAGCTGTGGCCTTGAGGCTTGTTACAAACAAGTCTGTGAAACTCAGAGGCAGAAAAATAAGGATGAGATTGGACACATCCCTGAAAGAGGAATTTGCGTGCACCAGCTTGAAGAACCAAGAAGTAACGCTGAAGAGACACGTGGACGCAAGACAGTAGCCAATGAAATGGGTTTTGCTTGCTCGTGAACACTAGATCATGTTATAAAAGGGATAGATTGTAAAAATAAAGTGTCATTGTCATTATCATCGCCATTGCCATTGTCATTGTCATTGTCGTCATCTTCTTCACTTGTCTTCGCTTGTCTTCGCCTAAACTCATACGTGGAGTCCATGATTAATTGCCACAAATGGTGACCCCGATGTGATTCGATCCTACGACGTGATTCGATCCTAAGAACTGCGGACCAGAGAGCTGAACTTTATTGCAGCGGATCATAGAGCTGAACTTTATTGCAGCGGACCAGAGAGCTGCTTGTCAACAATCAATCGCCTCGGGAAAAAGAGGTGAGCAGCTGGGAACAGGAAAATAGGGGCGCAAATGTCCTCGGAAGAAAAATCTATTTTGCGTATGTTTTTGCGAATTCTTGCAAAAAGGGGCATAAATTATGATGAAGGAAAGGTTCGGTTGTTGTTAAATTGGTTGCGAAAAAACGGGCAACAAGTGAACGCAGTGACTGCGTTCCAGGTGGAGACTTGGGAGGAGGCAGGAAAAGTGTTACGGGAAGCGGCCACCAGGGGGGACAGTAATGCCACAACATTAATGGCAGTAATGCCAACAACAACGTCCTCCTCCACTACTTTAGAGAAACTGCGAGAGTCCTCCTGAAAATCCCATAGGCTGTGAGATGTAGCAGCTTTTGGAGATCCCTCCAGGAACACCAGCTACATTGTCCTGCAACCAGGGACTTACCATGTAGAGGGCTGTGAAGATCTCTCCCATGCGGTGAGCTCTCACCATCCTCCCACTCCACACTGCCTTACAGTCTCTCTGCCTCACTCCTCTCCTCTCAGCACTTGCAGGCAGTGCCCTCAGCCCTGCTGCCCTTTGCAGAGGAGCTGCTCCTGGGCAGAGCTGTCTGTCTGCAGTGCTGCCCACTTGCCAGCAGCTCCCTGCATCCCAGGAGCCCAGCCCAGCTCAGCAGCAGAGGCCCAGCCCAAGGCACCACTTTCTCTGCCCCTCTGGGCTCCCTCCAGGTGTCCCTGGGGCTCCAGGGGAACCTGCTGGGAAACAGGCTGAACTCATCACTCATGTTCCCTCCCTCAGCTGCAGAGAGACACTTTCTTCCAGCACTGTCATTTCCCCTCTCAGAAGAAGATTTGGGCATGAGAATCCCCTTTTTTTGTCCCATCATTAGACAGGACACCCACAAAGGTGACAAGGAAAGATCTAATTTCTTCAAGATGGGGACTTATCCTCAGTTCAATGAAATAGGCATTTCATGCTGGGTCTTTAGACATGGGTTTAGAAAGACATGCAGCTCCCTTTTGTTCATGACATGTCTCAGCTCTGAAGAAAAGCCTTTGCACAGACGGGGTCGTTGACGTTTGTTACTAGGATTCCTTACAGCAAGTCAGAGCTTGCCTGGTTGCACAGCTGCAGTGCTTCAGCCCAAATGTGCAGCAGTGCCCTCAGCCAGGGGCACAGGCAGGAGGAGCTGGAGCTGTTCCTGAGCAGACAGAGCTGTGACATGGGGGCAGAGCTCAGGACAGCTGCTCTTCAAGGACAGCATCCTCCAAGCACAGCAAGGGTCCAGATCAAAACTCAGTCTAAACTTGAAAGGCAATTGAAGGGCACCATAAGGAGTGTTTACTGCTTCAGGAACAGTTAAAGAAGAAACAAAGATCCTGTGTGGCCGCTGCTGAATTCAGGAAGAGCAGGTGTAGATAGATGTGAGATTCTGTGTGTCCTCTTTGCCTCAGTCTTCCCCAGCAAGGTCTCCCAGGCCTCTGTGACTCAGGGCGGGACTCTGGAGGTGAACAGCCAGCAGTGGATGGGGATCAAGTCAGGGATCACTTGAGCAAACTCCATCCTTCCCAGTGTATGGGACAGGAGGGACAGCATCGCAGGGAGCTGAGTGAGCAGGCCAATGTCACAGCAAGACCACTCTCCATCATCTTTCAAAGGTCAGGGAGACTGTGCCTGCTCCCTGATGACTCACAGCATCTAAACATTGCATGCACCTTTCAAAATGCCCAAAGGATGTGCAGAGGAGCAAAAGGGTGTGCCCCAGATTGTGTTCACTTGGATCCCATTTCTGGGTGTCTGAAAGAGAAGGGGACTGGATTTACCTAGGGGAGCTTGTCTCTCACCATCCCCTTTTCTTTCTGTGCTGAAAGGACAGGATTGCTGGATGCGGGGAGAGCAGTGGTTGTTGTCTTTTGACCTAGAAGTCCGTGAACTTTTCAACATTACCCCTCCACAATATTCTCATGCCCAAAATTAGGATATTCTGGTCTTCCTGGGTGGATAAATAGATGGGTAAATAACCATTCCTGCCTTGTCTTCTTGTGAAAAACATATCCAGGAGAACATTCCCACCATGTCGAGTCAGGGATCACCTTCCATCTTCCTTTCAGCTGTGGCTTTCTAGTAGAGGTCCATGGCCTTCCAAGTTCTCAGGGACTACCAGGTCCTAAAATTGTGTCTGTATCTCCAGCTGCCTTAGAGGACAACTCATCCTCTTCCCAACCTTCCTCAGGCAGTTCAGGCATCCTGACCACAAGACCATTGTACATCAAGACATTAGTGATCCATGCAACAGGAAACCTGAGTAGGCCCAGGCCTGTGCTGTGCTGTGCTCCACGTACAGCTGAGCCTTCGGGCTGTGTTGTGCTGAGCATATTCCTGGGTTGCAGACTAAATTTGATTGTAATGAGAAGTATGCAGGCAGCTCCCACCTGGTACCAGTGATTAGGTCACCTGCATGTCCTTCCCTATATCTAAGACTGCAACAATGAAATCACAGGTGAACAGCCTCTTTTGGGGGCAGTAGAAATGATGACTTGGATTTTTTTCCTTCTAAGAAAACACTGAAAGTGATCCCAGCAGCAAAATGGGATAACCCTTCTACAGACAGGATCTGCAAGACTCGCTGCACCAGCTGACCAGACACAAGTAGCCTCACCATGATCTTCCAAGCCACGTGCCTGCTGCCGGCCTTTCAGCTTCTCGGATAAACACAACCAAACCTCGTGCCTGCTGCTGTCCCAGCAGGTATTCGGGCAGAAAGGACATGACAGCCATACCCAAGCCCTCTTCCTGGATGGGCCTACCAGTTACTTAGGGAAAGGGAGTCCCACAATCAACTTGCCAACCATGTGCCTTCTGCTGGCCTATCAGAGACACTGGCAGGTGGGAGCCTAACAGCATATATCCCAACCATGATTCAATGGCTGACCTATCAGCTGTTTCAGGAAGAAGTGACCTGACAGTCCCTTTCCCAGACACATTGCTGCTGCTGGCCTATGAACTCCAGAGACAGATGGGAAATCACAGCCCCCTTCACAGCCTTGTGCCTGCTGCTGGCCCATGAGATCTCGAGGCACAGCTGACCTCATCATAGCA
Organism: Platalea leucorodia; assembly: GCF_965183815.1. Classification (NCBI taxonomy): domain Eukaryota; kingdom Metazoa; phylum Chordata; class Aves; order Pelecaniformes; family Threskiornithidae; genus Platalea; species Platalea leucorodia. The sequence goes on from NW_028121206.1 coordinate 30,012, forward strand.
TTCCCACCCATCTCTTCCTGGTGGCCTGTGAACTGATCAGATGCAAGTAACCTCACATTCCTCTTCCAATGCCATGCGACTGCTCTTGGAACTCACAATCCCCTTCCTGCCCCAAGGGGCCAAAAAGTTTAAGTTAGGGTTAGGAATGGGGCTGAAGGTAAGGGGGGGTAGAGCACAGGAAAAAGGCCCTTGGGGGTGAGGCGTTCAGGTTAGGGTTTAGGGACTAGATCTTGCCTTCAATGGTTGGGGATTAGGCAAAGTTTGATAAGGTAGGTTTGGTGTTGTGCTGAGGGTGGCTGGTTAGTGTTAGGGCATGGGCTAGCTTTGTGGATTAGGGTTTTGATTAGGGCTGGAGTGAAGGCTAGGGTTAAGGCCAACATTTCAATGCTAGGGGTATGGGCAAGGGAGTAGGGTGATCAATAAGGTAAGCGTAAGGGCAAGGAGTTACGTGTTTTGACTTTGGTTTAGAGGTAAACTTTGAGATGAGGGATTAGAGTAGTGGATTGCCTTCAAGGTGAGGGGTAGCATTTAGGGGTAGGGTTAGGACTTAAGGTTACTGGTTAGAAGTAGGGTAAAGGCTTAACGTGAGTGTCTTCACAGTCAGTGTCACAGTGGCATCAAAATTACCTGAACGGGTCTTACCTCTTCCAAATCTTTCACTTCTTTTGGCCAAGCCCCTCTTCCCTACCCCAAAGCTCCCATCTCCTTTGTCCCAGCTTCCCCTGACCTCCCCAAATCTTTCAGCTTGTTGGGGGCTGTATTGTAATGGCTTTGAAGACCTCCAGGCACCTGTGTCCCCACTGCTGGCCAGTCAGAAGGGACCTCACAGTCAGCATCCAAGCACACTGGTTCTTCAGCTGCCCCAGGGCAGTTGCACCCTCTGTGTGCATAACTGAATCCAACTGTGAATGCAGATTTTAGGAAAAAAACTTGAAACTTCTGCAGAAAAGAACTCAATGTAATAGCTGGAAAAGTCTTCCTCTCCAGCATTGCTAGGATTTTTATGAATTTTCATTCATTTTTTCATAATTCTTTTATTAAGAGCACCAAGGGTACATACTGGCCAGCTAATTATACTCTCGCGCTACGTGAATGGTTTTATGAAGCCACTTATCACAGTACATTTTCTTACCACTAGTTCAAATGGAGAGACATTGCTCAGAAGATCTACTGTATTTATATTGGCATATTTTCCCTCTCTGCTTCTGCCTCTCTGTCTTTTCTCCTTCCTCTGCCTATCCTGTCTAAAAAGAGCTCTCTAAGGAGAAGATTCACTGAATCATCAAATAACTCAGGTTAGAAGAGACCTGAATGTCGTCTTGTCCGACTCTCCTGCTCAAGGCAGGGTGAACTTAGTGCTGGTCACTGAGAGACGCCGATAATGACTGGCTGCAAGGAGGACTCTGTACCACTGATGGCATCCGAGCCCGATCATCCAGCCAATCTCCCGCCCACCTCATCGTCTGCTTCTTCAGTCCAGATATCACCAATCTGGCTCTAAGGGAGACCATGTTAAGGCCTTGCTAAAGTCCACGTACGCAATCTCTCTGAGGGCTCTGGCCTTTACAAGGTGTTTGAGAGAGGTCTCACAAGGAAACCAGCCAGCCCTGCCAGCACCTCACTGCCTGTTCCCACACCAAACCCCTCCATCTCTCACAGTTCCAGGAGAGGGCCCAGGACACAGCACGCCTCTGCCCAGGTTTTCTGGGCCTGTTTAGAAGAGAACAAGAAGCTGTTTCTTCCAGCAGGCCAACAACTCTGATGGGCTCTCTGTGCAGCTCACAGCTTTCCTGAGTGTTTTTCTCAGTGTCTCCCTCCCCTCAACCTTTCTGCTCCTCAGGCTGTAGATGAGGGAATTGAGCAGGGGCCCGAGGATGGTGTGGAAAAGGGGCTTTGTCAAACTATCTCAGGGCTGCAGTTCTGGGCATCACACAGACGAGGATGAGGATGCTGTCGAAAACAGTGGCATGAGTGAGGTGAGAGGAGCAGGTGGAGAAGGCTTTTGGCCTGCCCACGCTGGGCAGGACAGCTGCCCCAGGCTGGCAGCTCTGAGGCACACACAGGATGACCGTGTGAAGAGGAAGGGGAGGACTGGATCTCAAAAGCAGGTTATGAAAGCAAAGGACAAGAGTGTCATGGTGTCACTGCAGGAGAGCTCCAGTGAAATCACAGAAGTAGTGCAGTACCTTGGGACCACAGGTCTGTATCTGGGATGAGAATGAAGTGATTACTGTAGATGACAGAAATCTCCCTAGCCAAGGTGCAGCTGCCTCCTCAAAACAGACCTTGCACTCTGTGAGTCTTGCAGAGAGAAGCAGGTGGCACACAGCCCAGCACTGAGCATAGGATGTGGCCACCTGTCGTGGTTTAATCCCAACGGGCAACTCAGCAGCACACAGCCACTCCCTCACTGCCCCCGGCGGGATAGGGGAGAGAACCGGAGTGCATCGCAGCAGTGATAGTGTCTCTCTGGCCTCCTGTTGCCACTGCCAGAGCTGGATGCAGGGCTCCAGGTGGGGTCTCACGAGAGCATAGTAGAGGGGAGAATCACTTCCCTCAACCTGCTGGATGTCATTTTTTTTGGCAGCCCAGGATATGGTTGGCTTTCTGGGCTGCAAGCACACATTGCCGGCCCATGTCCAAGTTTCTACCCACCACTATCCCCAAGTATTTTTCTGCAGGGCTGCTGTCAATCCATTCATCTCCCAGTCTTTACTGAGAGGGGGGATTGCCCTGACCTAGGTGCAGGACCTTGCACTTGGCTTTGTTGAACTTCACAAGATTTGCACGGACCTACTAGTCAAGCCTGTCAAGGTCCCTTGGGATGTCGTCCCTCCCCTCAAGCGAATCAACCGCCCCACTCAGCTTGCTGTCATCTGCAAGCTTGCTGAGGGTGCACTCAATCCCACTGACTATGTCATTGATGAAGATATTAAACAGTACTGGTCCCAGTACGGACCCTTGAGGGACACCACTCGGTACTGGTTTCCACTCAGACATGGATCCATTGCCTGTAACTCTTTGGATGCACCCATCCAGCCAGTTCCTTATCCATCTAAGAATTCATTTGCCAAATCTGTATCTCTCCAACTTAGCAGCAGCAAGAACGTTGTGGGGGACCATATCAGAGGACTTACAGAAGGCTAGACAGGTGACGTCTGTAGCTCTTCCATTGTCCATTAATGCAGTTACTCCATGTAAGGCCACTAGAGTAGTCAGGCACAAGTTGGCCTTTGTGAAGCCATATTGGCTTTCTCTAATCACCTCCCTCTCTTCAATATGTTTTGACATGTCTTCCAGGAATATCTCCTCCGTGATCTCACCTCTGTACAACACAAACATGGGCTTCTGACCTAGTCATTTGGTGAGCCAGTGTGGAGGGATAAACAACCTGTACGAGGTGGGGTGACAGTCCAGTGCTGGAAAGGGTGATTGTTATTGGGTGCTCTGTGACAGTTGCCTTGGGGCAGCTTCCCTGTGGTGCCCAGCGACCACGGGCTCAGCCCAGAGCCTGCTCTGCTGGTCCTTCCTATCTCCCCCAGGAGGCCTGGCTGTGCAAGGACACTGCCACGTGCTCCCACACCGAATACTCCAACAGTTTAGCTGTGTTTTCCACTCGAGGACACTTTCCTGGGCTTGTTCTTGAGCGAAAAAGTAGAAGACCTAAGATTTCAGGCACTGCCTTCAGGAGATCCCCTTATATGATGGAAACTCTGTTCTGGTGGTCAGCTCTGTCACAGAAGTGCCCATTGCCTGTCCCTGCCTGCCACACAAAAGGACTGCCACACAGGACTGCCACACAAAAGGCCTGTGACCAAGCTGCCAGAGCAATCCTTCCTTACACCAAGAGAGGGGCTCAGAAAGAGAGTGCAGAATTTAAAAGAGAGCAGCTCTGGAAAGACCAAGCGCTGGTGCTGCCTGGCCGTGCTGCTGTGCTGAGACTCTTTCCCCCTCCACGTCACCACACAGGCACTGCCGTGCAGCTCCAGAGAAAGTCTCAGAAACAGGAAAGTCTCAGGCAAAAAAGTCGCTGCAGGGTCCTTTATTTTTTAAATGCACAGAGAACATGTCTCTCCTTTCAAGGCTCTGGGTAACACTAGAAAGGTAGATGGTGAATTAGACACTATTAGTATGAAAAATGACAAATCTTTGTGCACAACACTATCACAAGTAAAACTGAATTTAAAAAAAAAAAAAACAAAACACAACCACCAAACTTCCAGAAGAAAGGCTGAGCTGTAATGAGATACATTATAAGTGATATGCATAAGAAAATGGACAGTTTATTGCTTCAGAAAAACATCCAGTCATCATTTTCCACACTGCATCTTTGAGCTCCTGGTTCCTCAAGCTGTAGATGAGGGGGTTCACAGCTGGAGGCACCACTGAGTACAGAACTGCCACCACCAGATCCAGCGATGGGGAGGAGATGGAAGGGGGCTTCAGGTAGGCAAACATGCCAGTGCTGATAAACAGGGAGACCACGGCGAGGTGAGGGAGGCACGTGGAAAAGGCTTTGTGCCATCCTTGCTCAGAGGGCATCCTCAGCACGGCCCTGAAGATCTGCACATAGGACAGCACAATGAAAACAAAACACCCACAGTTCACAAAGACACTAATGACAAGAAGCCCAGCCTCCCTGAGGTAGGAGTGTGAGCAGGAGAGCTTGAGGATGTGGGGGATTTCACAGAAGAACTGGTCCAGGACTTTGCCGTGGCAGAGGGGTAGTGAAAATGTATTCACAGTGTGCAAGAGACCATTGAGAAACCCACTGCCCCAGGCAGCTGCTGCCATGTGGACACAAGCTCTGCTGCCCAGGAGGGTCCCATAGTGCAGGGGTTTGCAGATGGCAACGTAGCGGTCATAGGCCATGACAGTGAGAAGGCAATACTCTGCTGAAATAAAAAATGCAAACAGAAAGACTTGGACAGCACATCCTGCGTAGGAGATGGCCCTGGTGTCCCAGAGGGAATTGGCCATGGCTTTGGGGAGAGTAGTGGAAATGGAGCCCAGGTCGAGAACAGAAAGGTTGAGGAGGAAGAAGTACATGGGGGTGTGGAGGCGGTGGTCACAGGCTACAGCGGTGATGATGAGGCCGTTGCCCAGGAGGGCAGCCAGGTAGATGCCCAAGAAGAGCCAGAAGTGCAAGAGCTGCAGCTCCCGTGTGCCTGCGAATGCCAGGAGAAGGAAGTGGGTGATGGAGCTGCTGTTGGACATCTTGTCGCTCTGTGCATGGGGCACTGTCCAAGGACGAAAAGGCAGCGACAAATTAGGATAAACTTCTCTGAGCAAAATCATAGCCATTTCCCCTGGACCCTCTCCCTGGCACACATGTTCACCCTTTTCCTTTTCAAGGAGACCTTCCTTCAGCTCCGTGCATGGAGCTCAGGTTGGCACTGGCTGAGTGTGCCATGAGCAGCAGGGCCCCTGCCCGCTAGCTGCCGAGGAGTCAGCCCTGCTCTGCAGGAAACAGTTCATGAGAACGGTGGGTGCAGGGTCCAGTGCTGAGAGCAGAGGGATCCAGTGCAGACCACTAAATGTCTCACCCTTTCTCAAGGTCTCAGCACCCCACATTTAGCCTAGGGCACACATGGCTCTTTTCACAAACCCAACAGCATTGGGTTGTAGCATCTCTGCGCTTCTCCATGGTGCGTTCAGATAACATAAGGTGCTATAGGGCAGGTTTGCATCCTGGAAGGCAGCTCACAGCTTGGAAGGAGACCCCAAGGAGGTAGCCAGCTGTGCTAATGATGGCATCTGGTTAAGGGAGGGTCATCTCATTCCCGAGCCTCACAGACTGCATTGCCCAGAGTGTCACAGGTTAGAGGAAAGCTGGGACACCTCATTGCCATAAACACACCTGAATGGGAGGACCCACAAGATCAGTGCCTGACTCTGCAGCTGAAACTCCCATTCCCAAATAGCCTGACAGCAACACCAAGAGCAGGTGAGGAAGGCAAGGAGAGAGACAGAGGGGCACTCAGGAAAGCCTTTTGCTTACCCAGCACTGCGCACCACCTCCCGGACGGTGACAGTGCAGGGCAGTCACCCTCAGCCCCTGGTCAGCGGGAAAGGGGCACATGGCAGGAGAGATGCACTTTGTCTCTCCTGCTGGCAGATGGACGAGGAGGTGACCAACACCCTAGACCCCACGTGCTGGCTGGGGGCTTTGCTAGGCAGAACAGGAGACAAGAGGGGTGTTGCTCAGGGAAGGCATTGGCACTGCAGGGGTGGCCGGGAAGTGCCCATATCTCCCCTGCAACAGGGTTTCCCTTAGCATTTCCCTCCCTCCCTGCCCTTGTCTCCACTGCCTGGAGCTGTCCCAGCTGGGAGCTGTTTCTCTGGCCCCGCGTCTCTTCCCTGCCAGTGCTCACAGACCCCAGGCCAGCCCCTGTGCACAGCGCTGCACTGCCCTGCTCTGTGTGCACACGTGTTAAAGAACAGGTCACGCAAACCCTGATGAACCTGGAAAGGTGATGCTGGTGTTATCTGTGGGCTGGTGGGGGTGAAGGCACTTGCTGAAGTTCCTAGTAAACCTCAGTGTGATGGCTTAGGAGTCTCAGCCCTGTCTCTAACACACACAACTTTTTCTTTCCAGTCCCACAAAGCCAAGCCAGGGAAAAGTGGAAGCACAAATTGAGGAAAGAGCAGACTGAAGCAGGAAAGCCCTGCCCAGAATGGAATCATGAAATGTCCCCTTGGAAATGACCTGGGCACAAGCTCAATCTGTGAGCCGCACTCTCCCATGCAGCACCCTCCCAGCATCATAAAGACCGTGACCTACCCTGCCAGCACTCCCTCCTTCCACCCACAGCTTCTTCTCATAGAGCTGTGGGGGTCTCCTTGGGAGGGCTGAGTGCTGACCCTGGCAGGTGACAGAGTCCCTGCCCCAGCACTCAGCCCCCTGGGGTGCAGGGACCCTGCTCGGAAGGGCAGCCCTGGGCACCCCTGGCTGCAAACCCATTTTTACACCCCTGCAGCCATCCCTTGGGAGAAGGCAGCTGTCATGTCCTGTCCCTCTGATGGTGCAGCAGGGAGTCCCTGCCCTGGAGCATGTCCTCCTCTACATTACAGAAACTGTGAAAGTCCTCCTGAAAGATCCCATAGGCTGTGGGATGTGCAAGCTTCTGGAAGTTCCTCCACGAACACCAGCTACATTGTCCTGCATCCAGGGACTTACCATGTAGAGGGATGTGAAGATCTCTCCCACGCAGTGAGCTCTCAGCTCAAAGCCTTCCCACTCCAGGCTGCCTTTAACCTCTCTCTGCCTGGCTTCTCTCCCCTCGCTGCCCGCAGGCAGTGCCCTCAGCCCTGCTGCCCTTTGCAGAGGAGCTGCTCCTGGGCAGAGCTGTCTGTCTGCAGTGCTGCCCACTTGCCAGCAGCTCCCTGCATCCCAGGAGCCCAGCCCAGCTCAGCAGCAGAGGCCCAGCCCAAGGCACCACTTTCTCTGCCCCTCTGGGCTCCCTCCAGGTGTCCCTGGGGCTCCAGGGGAACCTGCTGGGAAACAGGCTGAACTCATCACTCATGTTCCCTCCCTCAGCTGCAGAGAGACACTTTCTTCCAGCACTGTCATTTCCCCTCTCAGAAGAAGATTTGGGCATGAGAATCCCCTTTTTTTGTCCCATCATTAGACAGGACACCCACAAAGGTGACAAGGAAAGATCTAATTTCTTCAAGATGGGGACTTATCCTCAGTTCAATGAAATAGGCATTTCATGCTGGGTCTTTAGACATGGGTTTAGAAAGACATGCAGCTCCCTTTTGTTCATGACATGTCTCAGCTCTGAAGAAAAGCCTTTGCACAGACGGGGTCGTTGACGTTTGTTACTAGGATTCCTTACAGCAAGTCAGAGCTTGCCTGGTTGCACAGCTGCAGTGCTTCAGCCCAAATGTGCAGCAGTGCCCTCAGCCAGGGGCACAGGCAGGAGGAGCTGGAGCTGTTCCTGAGCAGACAGAGCTGTGACATGATGGCAGAGCTCAGGACAGCTGCTCTTCAAGGACAGCATCCTCCAAGCACAGCAAGGGTCCAAATTAAAACTCAGTCTAAACTTGAAAGGCAATTGAAGGGCACCATAAGGAGTGTTTACTGCTTCAGGAACAGTTAAAGAAGAAACAAAGGTCCTGTGTGGCCGCTGCTGAGTTTAGGAAGAGCAGGTGTAGATAGATGTGAGATTCTGTGTGTCCTCTTTGCCTCAGTCTTCCCCAGCAAGGTCTCCCAGGCCTCTGTGACTCAGGGCGGGACTCTGGAGGAGATCAACCAGCAGTGGATGGGGATCAAGTCAGGGATCACTTGAGCAAATGCTTCCCAGTGCATGGGACAGGAGGGGCAGCATCCCAGGGAGCTGAGTGAGCAGGCCAATGGCACAGCGAGGCCACTCTCCAGCATCTTTCAAAGGTCAGGGAGTCTGTGGGAACTCCCTGACAATGGGGAAAATGCAAACATTGCAAACACTTTTCTAAAATGCCCAAAGGATGCACAGAAGAGCAAATGGCCATGCCCCAGATCGTGTTCACTCGGATCCCATTTCTGGGTGTCTGAAAGAGAAGGGGACTGGATTTACCCAGGGGAGCTTGTCTCTCACCATCCTCTTTGCTTTCTGTGCTGAAAGGACAGGATTTCTGGACCCAGGGAGAGCAGTGGTTGTCTTTTGACCTGGAAGTCGGTGAAGTTTTCAACATCACGCACCCTCAATATTCTCATGCCCAAGTTAGGATATTGTGGTCTGCCTGAGTGGATAAGTAGATGGGTAAATAACGAGATGGATGGTCAGGCTCAGAGGGACGTGGTCAATGCGTGGTACTCTGCCTGGAGGCATCTAGCTAGTAGGGTCCTGTAGGGGTCTGTCCTGCCACTCGCCCTGTTTAACGTGTTTTTAATGATTCATTGTACATGAGAGAGTGCTTTTTCATAACATTTGTAGAAGACAACACATTGAGGAGAGCAGACGCTACAGTGGAGGGCAGGGTGGCCATCCCAAAGGACAAAGACAAGCTGAAGTGATGGGCCAACAGGAACCTCAGGATAGCCAATAAGTTGTGCCCTTGAGGTCGACTTAAGCCCATGCAATGACATAGAGCAGGGACTGCCCAGGTGGGCAGCAGCTCTGTGGAAAGGCTTTGGTGGTCCTTGGGTTGCATTAGGCAAAAGAGGAGCAATCAGGAAAGAAGGCCAACAGCATCCTGGGCTGTAGGAGCTGGAGCACAGCCAGTCTGCTGAGCACTTTAGACACCATAGCCAGAATATTTTCCTAGGTTTTGACATCCCACAATGCCAGAGAGACCTGGGCAAACTGGGGCCAGTTCAGTGAAGGGCCACCAAGGTCAGTAGGGTGGGAGAACTTGTAATGTGAGAAGAGGCTTAGAGACCTGCACTTGTTCAGACAGGAGATAAGAGGGTCTTGTGGGAAGCATGTAGCAGCATCACACGGTTCCCAGGAAGATGGAGTCAGGCTCATGTTCATGACACAAGGACAAGAGGCAATGGGCTGAAACAAGAGAGGGTCAGCCTAGAGAGAGGGAGAAATTATTCCAGCATGAGGATAGTCAAGTGCTGGAAGCTGTTTCCCAGGGAGCGTGCACTGGCTCTGTCCTGGAATGGGATCAAGATGTGTTTGGATAAGGGCCTGAGTAGTCCGTCTGACCCTGCTTTGAGCAGGAGGTTGGTCCAGACACCTCCCGAGGTCCCTTCCATCCTGAATGATGCTGTCCTTCCTTCCCCTTCATGGTTTCCAATTCGGGAGAGCTCTCAGCATGGGACAGGAGGGGCAGCATCGCAGGGAGCTGAGTAAGCAGGCCAATGGCACAGCAAGGCCACTCTCCAGCATCTTTCAGAGGTCATGGAAGCTGTGGCAACTCCTTGACAATAGGGAAAATGAAAGCGTTGCAGGCACCTTTCTAAAATGCCCAAAGGATGTGCAGAGGAGTGAAAGGCTGTGCCCCAGATCGTTTTCACTCATATCCCATTTCTGGGTGTCTGAAAGAGAAGGGGACTGGATTTATCCAGGAGAACTTGTCTCTCGCCATCCTCTTTGCTTTCTGCACTGAAAGGACAGGATTGCTGGACCCAGGGAGAGCAGTGGTTGTCTTTTGACCTGGAAGTCAGTGAGGTTTTCAACATCACCTCTACCCCCCCCCCCCCCCCCCCCAATATTCTCATGCCCAAGTTAGAATATTCTGGTCTGTATGGGGGGATAAGTTGATAGGAAAATAACGAGATGGATGGTCAGGCTCAGAGGGACGTGGTCAATGTGTGGTACTCTGCCTGGAGGCATCTAGCTAGCAGGGTCCTGCAGGGGTCTGTCCTTCCACTGGCTGTGTTTAACGTGTTTTTAATGACCCAGAGGAGACAAGAGAGTGCTTTTTCATAACATTTGTAGAAGACAACACATTGAGGAGAGCAGACACTACACTGGAGGGCAGGGTGGCCATCCCAAAGGACAAAGACAAGCTGGAGTAATAGGCCAATAGGAACCTCAGGATAGGCAGTAAGTTGTGCCCTTGAGGTCGACTAAGCCCATGACACAACATCGTCCAGGGACTGTCCAGGTGGGCAGCAGCTCTGTGGGAAAGGCTTTGGTGGTCTTTGGGTTCCATTAGGCAAAAGAGGAGCAATCAGGAAAGAAGGGCAACAGCATCCTGGGCTGTATGAGTCGGAGCACAGCCAGTCTGCTGAGCAGTTTAGACACCATAGCCAGAATATTCTCCTATTTCCATCCCACAATGTCAGAGAGACCTGGGCAAAGTGGAGCCAGTTCAGTGGAGGGCAACCAAGGTCAGTGGGGTTGGAGAACTTGTACTGTGAGAAGAGGCTTAGAGAGCTGCACTTGTTCAGACAGGAGATAAGAGGGTCTTGTGGGAAGCATGTAGCAGCATCACACTGTTCCCAGGAAGATGGAGTCAGGCTCATGTCCATGACACAAGGACAAGAGGCAATGGGCTGAAACAAGAGAGGGTCAGCCTAGAGAGAGGGAGAAAATTTCCCAGCATAAGGACGGTCAAGTGCTGGAAGCTGTTTCCCAGGGAGCGTGCACTGGCTCTGTCCTGGACTGTGACCAAGATGTGTTTGGATAAAGGCCTGAGTACTCTGTCTGACCCTGCTTTGAGCCGGAGTTTGGTCCAGACACCTCCCGAGGTCCCTTCCAGCCTGAATGATGCTGTCCTTCCTTCCCCTTCATGTTTTCCAATTTGGGAGAGCTCTCAGGTTCTCCCTGACCCCAGGAGTCATTCACATCAGGTTCAGGGCTGCTTCACAGGTGTCCCCAAACAGCCCTGACCACATCCTTTGCTTCCCCTTTCCTTTGCCCAAAGCCAGCTTCTTCTCTTTTCCTATCCTTATACCCTCCAAAAATATCAGCCTACAGTGTTAATCCTTTCAGATTCAGTTGCTCAAGAAATGACGGCATCCACGTACAGAGTTTACAAATGAGTCAGGCATTGAAGCCAACATTGTGGAAAAAGAGAAGAGACATTTGACCAGCTCCCTGAATCCAGGAATCGGTATGCGATGCCTCCTGAGAGTCCTGGGAACACCTGAACTTTAAGTGTAGAGAAGTGTACGTCTTTTTGCTTTTGCTACCCATCCCTGCAACTCTCAAGCCTATGGGAGCTTTCACTTATATACAAGGGTAAAGGCTTCTAAATAGCAAATCTATGAAGGTAGATGGTTTTTGCGAACTCACATGCATTGGGACATCTCCAGAAAACCACAGCTTTGTCGTTCCAGAAACAGAATCTGCCACCAACCTGCCTCCTGCCCCTGCCACAGCCCCCACTCAGGTCCAGAGAATCAGCCACCAGGGAAGCCGTCCGAACTCCATACATTACCCCCAGAGCATGAGGTGTCTTTCAGCCATACCCAATGTTTCTTTTGGCTCTTTCCAGCAAGCTCTTGATTCAGAACATTGGCTTTCCTCATTGCTCTCCAATAGCATTTAATTTTCTTCATTCACAGCACCATCCATCCATCCAGATGACTCATTAGGTGGTCTTACTCATCCTGTGTCATGTGTCATGTGCATCTATGACATCCATAACAGCATGTAGGTGCCTCAGTCCCCTTATGATAATTTGAGGATTTGCACTGTTTGGTTAATAATCTTCATGAGTAAAATTCACCTCTTCTCCACAGATGTCTGTAGGACAGCTGTTTATGTTGGATGATGCTTTTCTAGACTCTCTATTCCTTAAAAAGAGAGGCACACAGTATCTGAACACTTTCAAAAAATCCTGCTTGGTAGCAAAACTAACCTGGATTAAACCTTTGATAGTAGGACAAAATTGAGCTGTGTGTGGACTGCAAAAGCAGTGAGGAACCCTCTCCTTTCTTCCTTTCTCCCCATCACTTGCTCAGGTCTTGGGAGAAGAAATGAATAAAGGTGACATTCCTGGGTGCCAATGATTGAATTCTGCTCCCATGAGTGCCTGATGTTGAGACCGTCAGCTTCCACTGAATCTCTTCTCTTTGGGAACACTGCAAGGCAGTGGCTCCAACGTCATGGTATGTGTGCAGATGCCCGACACTCTGACAAGATAACACCGTGAGCAATTGCAGGACACTACAGGTAAGGTAAGGGGTGACCTGTTTCATGGATTTGCTGCCCAAGGTAGAAAGTACCTCAGCAACCATCTCAGAGACACCACAGGAGGATGTAAAAGAAGACAAGCATGGCCAATGTGGAAAGGATTAACAAGCGTGGTGGGTTGACCCCAGCCAGTAACTAATCAGCCACCCAGTCACTTGCTCACTCCCCCAACAGCAGCCTGGGGAAGAGAATTGGAAAGGTAAAAGTGAGAAAAGCTCATGGGTTGGAATTAAGAAAGTTTCATAAGTGAAGCAAAGCTACCTTCACAAGCAAAGCAAAAAACGAATTCAGGCCATTGGCAGGAAAAATGTTCAGCCATTTCCAGGAAAGCTTCCAGGCCTTCATCTCATGTAAAAGCGGCTTGGGAAGGCAAATGTCATAACCACAAATGTCCCCCCTTCCTATTCCTTTCCCTGGGCTTTTATTGCTGAGTGTGATACCCTGTGATATGGCATATCCCTTTGGTTATTTGAGGTCAGCTGTCCTGGCTGCGTCCCCTCACAGCTTCTTGCGCAGCCCACTCTTTGGAAGGGCAGCGTGAAAAACAGAGAAGGCCTTCCTGTTGTTTAAGCACTGTTCAGCAATAGCTAAAAGAGTTTTGGTTACAAATCCGAAACATGGAACCCTCCGGGCTGCTATGAAGACAATGAACTCCACCCCAGCCAGCCAGGGCAGGCTGGCCTTTTTGGAAGGTGTGAGAATGAGAACAGTGAAGAATTTGAGAGGGGGGAAAAGGGAAGCAGTAACTTAAAGATGAGGCCAGGGATGGCCTCGGGACTGTTTGGGGTGCCTGTGCTGCTGCCTTGTACCTGATGTGAATTATTTCCACAGTCAGAGGGAACCTGAGGGCTTTCCGTAGTGTTGAGGACACAGAGAGGTGAGGAATGAGAGTGTCATTCAGGCTGGAAGGGACCTGGCTAGATATCTGTAGGAAACATCCTCCTCAAAGCAGGGTCACACCAGGTTGCTCATGGTTTTATCCAGATGAGTCTGAGAAACTTCCAGGGATGGAGAGTGCACACGCTCTGGGAAATGGCTTCCATGTCTGGCTGTCCTCATGCTGCAAAAGTTTCTCCCTATATTGAGACTGACCCCCTCGTGTTTCAGCTCATTGCCTCCTGTGCTCCTGCCTTGCACCACAGTGTCTTCTTAGGAACCTCACCATAGGCAATGCAAGTCTCTTCCATCCTCCCCACAAAGCCCTCCATTCTCCAGGGTGAACAAGCCCAGCTCCCTCAGCCTCTCCTAACAGGACCAGTGCTCCAACCTTGACCATCTCTGTGGCCCTCCACTGAAATTTGCGGATCCTCCAGCTTGCCAATGTCTCCCTGGCACTGCAGGGAAAGAAAACCTGGGCAAATATTCTGGATGCAGTGCAGAAGTGCTGAGCAGAGGGAGAGATTCACTTGCCCTGGCTTTGCTCCTGCTCACAAAGCCCAGGCTGTTGTTGGCCATCTTTGCCGATGGCTCATCTTTTGCCTAATGGAACCCAAAGACCAGCAGACCCTTTCCTGTGGAGCTGCTACCCGCCTAGACACTCCCTGTCCTAGGATATTTCAGGGCCTACATCCACTTTAGGAGCAGGACTTTGAATCTTTACTGGATATCATGAGTATCCTATTGGCCCATCCCCCTAGACTGTCTGTGTCCTTTGGGATGGCAGCCCTGCCCTCCAGCCCTGCCCGGCTCTCCTCATTGGGATGTCTTCCACAAATGTTATCAAAAAGTACTCTCTCCTATCCTCCAGGTCTACTCAAAAGATATGAAACAGGGCAGGTTGCAAGCTAGACCCCTGCAGGACCCTACTAGCTAGATGCCTCCAGGCAGAGCACCACGCATGTACCACACTCCTCCAAGCCCAACTGCTCTCCAGCAGGGTTTTTCCTCAACGACTTATCCACCCATGCAGCCCATACTGTCCTAACTTGGACACAAGGAATTTCTGGAGGGATGATGCTGAAAGCCTTGATGACTTCCAGGTAAAAGACCATCTCTGCTCTCCCCGCATCCAGCAATCCTGTCCTTTCATCACAGAAAGCAAAGAAGATGGTGAGAGACAAGCTCCCCTAGGTAGATCCAGTCCCCTTCTCTTTCAGACACCCAGAAATGGGATCGGAGTGGACATGCTCAGGGGCACAGCCTTTCATTCCCTTGCTCATCATTTGGGCATTTTGGGAAGGTGCATGCAATGTGTGGGTGCTGCCTGTCATCAGGGAGTCCCCAGAGTCTCCTTTCAAAGATGCTGGAGAGTGGCCTGGCTGTGACATTGGCCTGCTCACTCAGCTGCCTGCGATGCCACTGCTCCAGTCCCATGCACTGGTAAAAGATGGTTTGCTCAAGTGATCCGTGACTTGATCCCCATCCACCACTGGCTGTTCTCCTCCGGAGTCCTGCCCTGAGTCACAGAGGCCTGGGAGACCTTGCTGGGGAAGTCTGAGGCAAAGAGGACACAGAGAATCTCACATCTATCTACACCTGCTCTTACTAAATTCAGCAGTGGCCACACAGGATCTTTGTTTTTTCCTTTAACTGTTCTTGAAGCAGTAAACACTCCTTATGGTGCCCTTCCCTTGCTTCTCAAGTTTAGACTGAGTTTTGATCTGGACCCTTGCTGAGCTTGGAGGATGCTGTCCTTGAAGACCAGCTGTCCTGAGCTCTGCCACCACACCTTGGCAGTTTATTCCATCAGCATCACAGCTCTGTCTGTGACATTAACGGCTCCCACTCATCCTGTCTGTGCCCCTGGCTGAGGGCACTGGCACACATTCGGACTGAAGCAACACAGCTGTGGAACCAGGCAAGCTCATATTTGCCATAAGAAACCCTGGTACCAAGTGTCCAAGACCCCGTGTGTGCAAAAGCAGAGATATGGCATGGGCAAAAGGGAGCTGCATGTCTTACTAGCCCCAGGTCCAAGGACCCAGGATGAAGTACCTAAATTCACTCAACAGAACACATCCTCCCAGCTTGCAGAAGTTAGATCCTTCCCTGTCACCTTCCATGTGTCCTGTCTAAGGATGGGACAAAAAAGTGATTCTTATGCCCAACTATTTTTCTAATAGGATTAATGACACTGCAGGGGAGAAGTTGATGGAGGGAACATCAGTGATGCCTTCAGCCTGTTTCCCAGCAGGTTCCCCTGGAGCCCCAGGGACACCTGGAGGGAGCCCAGAGGGGCAGAGAAAGTGGTGCCTCGGGCTGGTCCTCTGCTGCTGAGCTGGGCTGGGGTCCTGGGATGCAGGGAGCTGATGGCAAGTGGGCAGCACTGCAGAGAGACAGCTCTGCCCAGGAGCAGCTCCTCTCATAATAAATGAAGTCCTCCAGAAGGAGTATGTGGTCAGTCCATCTCCTCATGTTTCAAGGAACAGAGTGTGAGGATGGAGAGCCGTCGGTGAATGTATGGAAATGGCAGGGTGAGAGCAGGGTGAGGAAGTTTGATGGGTGTCTGCAGCCTGCAGGGCAAAAGAAGCAGCTGTGGGACAGCGTAGGACAAACTGTGGTGGAGGTGGCAAAGAGCACTGGCAAGGCTGGAGGTCGCCAAGAAAACCCAAGGCTTTGTCCCCCTGGGTACAGCAATCGTCCCTGCCACCAAGGCCTATGAGGAGACATGTTGTCCTAAGGCACTGGGGGCCTCATTGCCTCCTTGCACACCCCCAGTAAGGCTGGGAGCTGTCATAGCCTTGTCCTGCACTCAGCATCACCCCCCCACATCCCACTGCCCCAGGAAGAGCCCTGAGCAATGCGTGAGGGACAGGACCTGCCTTCCCCGGGGCTGGGGGTCAGCGCTTGGCCTTTCTGCTTCATGAAACAAAGCCAGGGTTTTCTCAGCAGCTGAGCTGCCTGCACATTCCCTTTGCCTGCCTGCAATCCTGGCCTCCAATTCTCTGCTCTAACGAGTCCCTGGGGAGGCTTTGCCAGTAATGGCCCTCAGTGGGGCTTATTAATACTTCAAGGTACTTTGGGTTTTGCTTGTGATGCTGACTCTTGGAGACGTCTGTGCAATCCTCTCAGTGCCTCAAGCTGAAGGACTCACCACAAATACACCATGGGGCTCATTAAAATAAAGCAAGCCCTAACGAGCCATGTCTCTTCCTGTCATTTTCATCAGGTCTTCGAGAATTGTACAGATAATTGGAGCTGTTTCCTAGCATAGATATGGGGAAAGATTTCAAAGAGCTTCGAATAAACATAAGGTCTTATTTTCAAGGGTGTATTTTATTATTTTTCAGTTTAGAGAAGAGGTGACGGCAGCATTCTCCAATAGATACCAATGCAGGGTGTCTCCTCAGGAGGTCTCGACTGGTAGGAGAAGCTGTCCCTTGAGCTCTGACAACCTCCCACCTCACCTCCCCAACCCCACCATTTCTCTCCTTGCCCACCTGGGACCTTTCCTTACAGCAGACTTCTCCACTGATCTCTGCAGCTGGATGGTACAGCCCCTTTGCACCATCTCCCCCCTGCTCTCCTTAGAGACCTGGCTGCACACAGGCACAGGAGGGTTTTTCCTATTTGCAAGCAAAGGAAAAGTCAAGCATGGTCAAGTTCCATAAAGAAAACAGACTCTGCAAGCATCTGCTAAGTCCAAGCTGCCTCTAATGAGGTTGCCTTTCTACAGGGGATAATCTTAGGAGAACTATTTCAGGTAGGGAGATCCAAAGAAGAGAGATATAAACATAATTAAAGAGTTGGCTAAGGAGACAATTAGACTGCTGCAAGACAGGCAAACTTTTAAGTCCCTGATGTCAAAGCAGCAACTGGATGGGTGAGAGGAATCTAAATGAACAAAGAGTAAGGGGAGGAGAACACTGGAGAATAAGGGAAAGGGCTTTTGTCTATGTCGTGGTTTAACCCCAGCCAGCAACTAAGCACCACACAGCCGCTCGCTCACTCCCACCCGGTGGGATGGGGGAGAGAATCGGAAGAGTAAAAGTGAGAAAACTCATGGGTTGAGATAAAGACAGTTTAATAGGTAAAGCAAAAGCCGCACGCACAAGCAAAGCAAAGCAAGGAATTCATTCACTACTTCCCATGGACAGGCAGGTGTTCAGCCATCCCCAGGAAAGCAGGGCTCCATCGCGCATAACGGTTACTTGGGAAGACAAACGCCATCACGCCCAATGTCCCCCCCCTTCCTTCTTCTTCCCCCAGCTTATATACTGAGCATGATGTCATATGGTATGGAATAGCCCTTTGGCCAGTCTGGGTCAGCTGTCCTAGCTATGCTCCCTCCCAGCTTCTTGTGCACCCGGCAGAGCAGGGGAAGCTGAAAAGTCCTTGACTAGTGTAAACTCTGCTCAGCAAGAACCAAACCATCAGTGCGTTATCAACATTATTCTCATCCTAAATCCAAAACACAGCGCTCTACCAGCTGCTAAGAAGAAAACTAACTCTATCCCAGCTGAAACCAGGACAGTCTAGGCAGTGTTCCTGTGAAAAGATGACGTTAGAAATGGTTCTTCTATCACGAGAGCTGAAAACATGTGAAAGATAAAAATTATATTTATATAACTACTATTAATCTCTTTTAATAATTTAAATTTAACTGTAATTTAAATTTAAATTCCATACACGGTATAACAGGCAGAATAGTGGTAATGAAGTTAGAGGGGAAGATTGATATTTCATTGGAATATCCCTTTTGAAAGGTCACGGGATTGGTAGACGTCTCTTGGGAGTGAGGACAAAGCAATGTTGCAGCCATCGTTGAAAGAGGCCAAAAGTGCAACCCCGGGAACGCCAGGCTGTACAAGCTCACTTGGGGGAGGAGTGAGCCTTCCCATGAGTGCTCTTGGGGGACACTGCTGGGCACCTCAAAGAGCAGAAGGTGTCCAAATGCAGTCAGCATGGATTAGCCAAGGGTAAATCCTGCCTCACCAACCTGATGGCCTTCCTGATGAAGGAACTGCTTTTATGCACGAGAGGACAACAGTGGGTGTCCTTTACCTCCACTCCAGCAAGACTTTTGGCATGGTCTCCCTCGATAGCCTTGTACCCACATTAGGCCATTACAGTCTGGATGGGTCAACAAACAGATGGGTGAAACCCCAGTTGGAGGATGAGGCTGAGAGAGCAGTGGAGAAGGGGTCATAGCCTACCTGGAGGCCAGTGGGCCATGCTGGGGCATTGTGGGGCAGCACAGGGGCCTCTCCTGAGCCCTGTGCAGTTTAACACCTGTATCCATGATGCAGAGGAGGCAACTGTCACCACGTCTGTGGATGGCACTAAATTGGGAGGACCATTGCTGTGCCCTAGGGATGCCATTCAGGGCAAACCTGACAGGCAGAAGGACTGTCGTGTCAGGAACTTCAGGAGACAGAAGACGGACCACAGCCTAACAGCCTGCAGTTCCAGGGCCTGGGGAGGCCTGGCTGGGGAGCAGCTCTGCGGAAAAGGCCCTGGTGGTGGTGGCGGACAGAAGGCAAAACATGACCCAGCAGTGAGACCTGGTAGCCAAGGCAGCCAGCAGAGTCCTGGAGTCTCACCAAAAGAGCGAGGGCAGTGATTGTCTCCCCCTGCTCATCGCTCCTTAGACCACCTGTACACAACCGTGTCCATTTTTGGGCCCCCACTGGGGAAGGGGAGGAGGGAGGGAGCGCCTGTGGGGCTGCTGGGCTCTTGGCCAGAGATCACCAGCACAGCAAGGGAGGTGTTGGTAAGTGGCAGGGAGTTGAGTGGAGAGTCATCGAGCTGCTGAGGGGCTGGAGCACTTGCCTGGGAGGAGAAAGTGGAGGAAAGGGCCTTGTTCAACGTGCAGAAGGGAAGGCATTGGGAACCTCATCGTGACCTTCCAGTCCCCATGGGGAGGCTTTCAGGAAAGTGAAACAGGTCTTGTAATGGTATTGCTTGGCAGGAGAAAAATAGGCAATAGGGAGTTGTTGAAATGAGGAAGTTTCTGGCCAGAGATAAGGCAATGAGATATCTGCAGAGCATGGGGTGCTTTAGGCTGTAAACAGAATGGAAACAGATCCTCTGACTTGGGATCTCACTCAATGGAAATTTTCAATATTTGTCATAACCAGGCCATGAGCAGCTGATCTAGCTGGAGCTGTCTGAGAACAGGCTTGGCTGAGAGACCACCTGTGGCAAGAGCTGTGGGATTTGGTATTTAATGAGTGTCAGTAGGAAACTGGTTCTCTTTTTATTAATAATGGCAATGGATTTGGGTATGACTGAGCCCCAGACGAGGATGGGGGTGACCATGCAGCAAAGGATCCTCCTCAGGGCTGGGGTGTATGGCCGGAGATGGAAATGGCCAGTGGGTGGGACTGGTCTGGGACAAATTTGCTGGTGCAGCTTCCCCGGGGTGTTCAGGGCACATGGCACAGACCAGGCCCCTCTCTTCTACACCTTTGGTGCCTTGCTTCCTTCACCACGACACCTGGCTCTGCACTGGGAGTGCTGGCTGCCCCTACCCCGCACACTCACACACCTTAGCTCTGCACTGGTGTTTTTCTCTCCCGGGCTCTTTCCACCCCAGCCCAGCCCCTCCCCAGTACTCCCAAACTCCCCTGCTCTCTCTTCAGCCCAGGCCAGGCATGAGGGCATGAGGAAGCAGAGGCTAGGCACTCTCTGGCTCTCCTGAATTCGTCTTGTAGATTAACCCCAAACCTGACTGAATTTGTCCCCTCCTCTGCTCCCACCAGCCCCACTCCCCAGGACAGCACCAGCGTCCTGGCCCTGGGGTTCCTCAGGCAGCTCCTGCAGCTCTCCACTCTCCCTTCCCTTTGCCTGCCGAGTCCCCACTGACTCCCAAGGCACTGCAGAGTCCTTCTTCATGGATATGTCGATTTAGTGCTTTACTTTTGTGGGACTTCACCTCTGAGTCTCCATTCATTCCAAACCCAGGGCACGTGGTGATTCGCCATCCTCTCCTGTCCCCTCCAAATTCGTTTCCAGAGAGTCTGGTACATGCCATCAGTCCTGTCAGACATGAAGCAACCGAAGAAATAATAGTAGTCATGGACCATCTCCCCTGCCATTGGACACCAAGAAGAGAGCCTTTAAAACCTGAACACTTGATCCAATGGAATAATGTTGGGATGTTACCATAAGCTTACCACTCTCGGCGAGGTGTCCGGCACGCAGGTGAGCTGTACGTAGGAGCTGCGCTGGAGACGCTGGTCTGATTCCAGCAAGGCGCTGTTGTTCCTCTCCAAGATATTTCTATAGTGTTGGTGAACGAGGAGCTGCTTAATATGGCGCACATGGGCCTCAGGGCCCAGCTGGGTGGCCCCCGTCACCACATGGTGATGTGCCTGGAAGGCAGATGGAGAGAGGGGTCAGAGATGCCCGGTGCCTATTCCCTAGGGATCCTGGGTGGGCATCTCTGCCCCCCATGACACGCCACATGCTGTGGTGAGCAGCCATGGGCCGGAGCCTGCAGGTCCCTCTGCAACCAGAAACTCCTTACTGTCCTGCTCGATGGCTTGCTGCTGTTGAGGCTGAAGGTCAGGCCTCTTCCCTCCCCACATGGCATTGCATGGACAGCAGGGCCAGGGAGCCCCGTGGGGCGTGCGTCCGTCCGTCTCTGTTTCTGCTTTAGCCCCGTAGATGAGTTGTGCCAGCAGCCTGGGTGCTGGCAGGGAACTGAGGCTCCCACATGGGGTTCAGGAAGCTGTGGCGTGGCCACAAGGGACAAGCGGGCACCCTCCAGTGAACCCCATAATCGTTGCCCCAGCTCCCTCCCAGAGCCTCGGGCCACTTACCCACAGCTGTCCCGTGTGCCGTGCGCAGGCCAGCACACGGCCAGCAGGACGAGGAAGGGGAGCGAATTCATGGCTGCCATCGGCACGTGGCAATGGAGGGCTTGTCGCCACCGGTGCAGCAGCCGACGTAGCGTCCGCAGTAGTCACATTGCCTGCGGTGGCCTCAGCCCCGGGCCTGATGTCACGGAGTCGCTGGGCACAGTGGCCTCTTGGGGTGGGGCAACGTGGCGGGGTTCCAAGCAGGAGGGGAGGCAGAAGCTGGGATCGGACACCCCTGACAGCCCCCCGCTGAGTGCTCTGCTTGCGGGATGAGGTGCGATGGATGCGTTCGACCCCTTGACCAGGCTGGTGGTGGTTTGGTGCGGGCTCCAGAAGACGTTAAGGCCTGAGCCGTAGCCGGGCCGTGAACTCCTCATGTTTCAATCCGTTCTCTGAAACCCCACCAAGGAGCAGAGCGACGCCGTGAGTGTCGATGCACACGGGCTTGGAACACCGAGCATGCGGTTGACGCATGGCTTTTCCAAGACTCATTTATCAAGGAACAAAGAAAGTTGTGGGTACAAGGAGCCTCCTGCAGACCTTTTCCATCACCTGTAATTTGACCACGAGCCAACCACTTTGTCCTATAAATATGACAGCCTCAGTGAGCCACCTTTGAGCTCTCTCTGCCTGGCGGCGTGGCGGCACGGCGGTGATCTCCCCTGGAGCTGGGGCACCTCGCAAGGTTGCTCGTCGAGGCAGAGAGACCCTTACCAACGACAGATCTTTGATGAGTGACCAATATCACGCCTAACCTTGTAGTACGGTAACTTTGATTTTGTCTTGGTGACTTTGCACGCTGAACTGATGCTAATGAAACGCTACATAAACTTTGCATGTACAATCCCTTAGATATAAACCGTTGTCCAAGTCTGAGACTAAGACTGGACCTAGCCACACTTAAGCTCCTTCAGGAGTTTAGAAAGCAAGGGGGTCTACTCTGAACCTCGTCACTCAACGGGAGGGTCTTCCTCACTCTTTGCATCTCCCGTCTCTCTGTGAATCACTCTAACTCGAGCGTAACTCAGTTTTCTTTTCTATGATTCTTCCCGGCAGTCATTAATAGAGGGAACCTTGCCATCAAACTCTAAGTCCACTTTTACAGCGTCATATTAAAACCACTTTTGCTCTCTGCTTTTGGAGAGGGACTTTTTACAAGGGCGCATAGTGACAGGACAAGGGGTAATGGCTTTAAAGCGAAAGAGGGGAGATTTAGATTAGATCTAAGGAAGAAATTCTGTACGATGAGGGCGGTGAGGCACAGGTTGCCCGGAGAAGCTGTGGATGCCCCATCCGTGGAAGTGTCCAAGGCCAGGTTGGATGGGGCTTTGAGCAACCTGGGTTGGTGGAAGGTGTCCGTGCCCGTGGCAAAGGGTTGGAACCAGATCATCTTTCAGGTCCCTTCCAACCCAACCCATTCTTGGATTTGATGATAATACATTGGTCAGCAACTCCTTAAGCGTTCTAAATCACCCGTTCATCACACTCTGTGCCACTGAACTATTTTCTCCTCTCTTCACTTGAAACCTAGATCTCATTGAATGCTTCCCGGCTGTCGAGTCCTGGGCCAGGAAAGCCCTGTGGCAAGTCGGCACTCTTCCAGTTGGCCGAGGTTACACCCATTAGCGTCACGATGGGAAGACGTGTGTATCTTTTCCCCCCCAAAAAGTATGAATTGTGTAAGGGTTGCTCTAGTATCAAATTTAGAGTTTCTAGAAGTGTGAATTAGTAAATAATGGAAGAATAAGAGAATCAGGCAGTGGCGATGGCCCTGGGGACCTAGCTGTTCTTTATACACTTGTTCACGTGCAGTTGAAGACCGCACAGAAAAAGTTATGCTTCTTCTTAGAAAAATAAGCCTTATAATAAAAACAATGCTCAGCAAAGACAAGAGACAACGGCATTCTTCTTCCGGAGGAGCTGGATAGCAGGGTTCAAAAAATAAAGCTTTGGTTATAAGGCCTGGAAGGTGGATTGCTGAATCAGGGAGCAAGACTAAGAAAAGTAGACTTGCAGATCATCAGGAATCTCCGGGAAGAGTTGGCAGTTGAAGTCGTGCATGGAGTTCTAAACTTGGCAGCGGCCAGCAGTAATCAAAAATACCAGGTCAGGTTTCCCAACGGTTCTAGAAATTCTCCGTGAGTCTTAAATACGCCTTGTAGAGATCTCCCCTTTCATGCAGATGAATCGCTCAAAACCCTCTGAGGCTCGGTGTGCAAATATTATTCTTTTCGATGACTGAAAGACGAAGACACAGGCTGCATTGCAGGTAAAGAAGAGTGGATGCTCACACCTTACTCGTACGCTTTTTTTGCCCTTTTCTTTTAAATCATTTCTTATTTCAGTGAGGAAAATAGTTCTCTGGATCCCACCTAGTAGCATCCAGCCATATATTCTTGCTGGTTAATCCCTCTGAGGGAAAAAAAGACTGGAAGCGCGGAAATAAAAGTCTTTCATGCCTCGTTCCGTGGAGAGTAAGGCTACGATCTGACTTTACAGGAACCTCTACGAGCAGAAGACAACCTGCCTTACCCTACAGGCAGTCCCGGGCAGTTTGTGGGTGCATGCTGGATGTCAGCAGTGCCTCTGCAAGGGTGATGCCACCCAGCTGGGATCAGCGATCCATAATGGCATTTGACTCCTGCAGCCCCGGGACAGCAGAAAGGCCAGTAACGCTTTGGGACACCAGAAGCTTCCGAGGTGTCCTCTTGCAGGATGGCAGGAGGCTTTGAGTAGCGTTGTTCTGGAGTAAAGCTGTTGCTGAGTCCAGCCTGACTTTTGGAAGCCAGGATGAAAAGTTGCGACGGGACCGTGAAGCTGGCGGAGGCCTCATTTGGGGGAAGGAGAGGTGCTTGTCCACAGGAGCGTGGAGTTTGCGCTGCCATTGGCAGAAAAGGCGAAGCTGAGTCTGTCGACCTGACGTTGGCGTGTTGGGCAGGTTTCCGGAATCTCTCTCTCAGTGATTGCTCAAATGGCTTCCTACAAGCCTAATTTAATATGCAAAATGAATGTTAAAGGCTCTGATTCAAACTGAGAAAAGCGTGGCAGACATGCTGAGAACGTCCTCCTTATCTCTAGCTCTAGTAGTACCCAAGTGCCACTGATTTTTTCCAATTTTGGAGACTGCTGTAATGTTGGATTGGAATCGGATACAAGCTGGATGAAAAGGACCACCTTCATCAGGGTTACCACAGGCTTGAGCGGGCCTGCCCGTTGCTCTTGGTGGAACCGGAACACAACAGGCACCCAGTTCCCGGAACACCACCACGATGCTGTGCTGAAGAATCGTCTCCTTTCCTCTTTCTAGAGGATCTTGCCGAGAAGCGTCTCCTTCATCGAGCAAGGCTTTCTCCAGAGTGGTCACCGGCAATGACTGTGAAGTCGGAGCAGCGTCGGAGAGCTGAGAGGAGGGAGCCTCCTACCAGGATCAGGGTGACCCCGTGCTCTCGTCGCTGTGGGAACGAGATGTTTCTCCTGGACACAGAGGCTAGACCAACTCAAAGTGCGGTTATCCACGTCCCACTAACCAATGGTTTCTTGGTGGACGGCACGCTTCTTGTAGCTTCTTGGGAGGCTCTGCTGGCAGCATCGTTTCTTTCTTTGCTCCTGCTGTGCAGATCTGCTGAGTAACTAACTGCAAATGATCCTTGCGGGAGCGGAAGGTCTTTTTGGCTTTCCTTCAGATTGAAATGACCCCGACCTTTCTCTTGGCTGACAACAGCATTCTTCTGTTAGGTGCTGCAGAGGATTCCTTTGATTAACCCAAAGCCTCTTCTATGCCAACGCCCATCTTGTGGCCTGCAAAAGAGAAAAGCCAAAGAGAGCTCAGTGGCAGGATTGCTTTTCGCATGGGGTCGCATCCGCCTCCTTTTGACACCACGTCCCCAGCGCCCAACCTGCTCGTAGAGCCCACGAGCACTCTCTATTTCTGACCGCTGAGCAGGCAGAATTCGGTGCACTGACCTGGAGGGCGTAGTGGTATCTCCGGGCATAGGCCCCTGTCACTCTCATTGCTGCAGCAAGAGAGGGCTTAGACCTGGGCGTCCTGAGTTTTCGGGGGGCTGTTGGGCACATCCGAGTCTGACAGCTTGAGGTCTTCGCTGTCTCCATGGACTTGATCCCAAGGAGGCAAGCAGAGCGCGTTCTGCTGTAGAAGCAGGTGCGCCACTTGGAAGCACGAGATGCAGAACCAGCTCCTCCTGCCCACGCACCCTGTTGCATCTTTGCAGGCAGCTACCAGCCATCCAGGGGAGCTCCTTGAAGGGAAAGGAGGGGAAAGAGAATCTAATTCCTCTGGAAAAACCCAGAACAGTAGACTTTGTTGCCAGAACCACTGAGAGGAGACAGAAGGTACCTGACACAGGCTGCCGCAGCGAGCGTGTCGGACAGGACCGTAGAGAAGCGTCGCTCTGTGCACGCCAATTCTCACAAGATTCATCACCGTGTGTTCACGGGACGACTGCCGAGTTGCTTTGGTGCTTACTTGAAGAGAGGCGGGTTACTCTGTCCTTTGAGAATAGACTTTTCACTTCTGTTGGCCTCATGAAACACACCCGAAGACCTTGTGGATGTTTCTGTTGGCAACTGACTGCAAGCCTTGTCAGGGATAGCCAGGGGCCCGGCAGTCGCTTAGCTGCCTGGTCATTAGAGCCTGGGTCTTTGGTGGAGCCTGCAGGAACCTGGGAGCAAAGCGGCGTGGAGAGAAAGGCAGAGGAGAAGGGGCAGAAGGGAGGGTAGGCATGAAACCAGGTCAGCCCTCTGCAGAGGCTGTTGCCTTTTGGTCTCCCTGCAGAATGAACGCCTTAAGAGGAAGGAGAAGCTTCCAGAAACACGTCCAGAAATACTTGGAGAAAGAGAAAAAGAAGCTGGCAGAAGAGAAAAAAAGGCCGGTGCAGGAGCCTTTCCCCACGGACACACAAGGCCCTGTGGGAGGTGGCGACGTGCATCCTGGGGCAGGTCGCTCACTTGGGAGCCCCCGCTGCAGAGCGGTCTCCCTGTGCTTACACCGCCTCCTCCCGACGTGTGTCTGCAGCGAGCTGGCAGTGCTGCAGCAGCATCGGTCGGGGAAAGGGGCACGCAGCAGCCACCAACTGCGGGAAGCTGGACCCCAACCTGCACCCCCTGCTAGGCCAGGGAAGAGGAAGGCAGGACCGGTACGTGGCATGGGCTCCTGGGGGCTCTGTGTCGTATCCACCCGTAGAAAAGCATATACACATGCGTCTTCTTTCAAGATCCCTTAGCATGTGCTTAGCTGACGGCTGAAGCACTTCTCCCGAGGCTTTCTGGAGAGGCAGCAAGATTGTTTTTTCCATTCAGAAGGCAGCCTTCACTTCTGTCATCTCCAGAAACACCCACAGACTTGATGTGGTGGTGTTTGCAATGCCGATGGCACCGCCAGCCTTATCTGGGGTAGCAAGCAGCTGGGCTGCTTTCAGCCCCCGCAGTCGCTTGGCTCAGGGCTCATTGCAGAAGGGGGTCTGTGAGGGCTGCGAGCAAAGCAGGGCTGACGGAGAGGCTGAAAAGAAGGGGGCAGGAGGGAGGGGGAGAGATCAAATCCCCCCAGCCCTCCGCCGGGGAGACTAATGCTGCCGGCTGCTGCATTGCCATGGCCCTGCAGGCACAGCCCCGTGCGTGCATGGAGGAGGAAGGATGGAAGCGCAAGAAATTGCAGCAGAAGGCGAGGGCAAAAATGGCAGCCCCGAAGGCTTGGAAAGAAGAGCGAGAGCAACGGCAGGCCCAGGCGGTGAAAAATGCTTAGGAAAAGGGCATTCCTCTGCTGCCGGGGAGCCAAGGTGGGAAGGTCCCTAAGCCTTAGGAGCATGGGGGCTGACTGTCCTGCGTGGGGCCGTACCAGCTCGAGGCGCCTTCCCCACTGCCCTGCAGCATCTCCTACGCTCACCCCTCTCTGTGCAGGGCTCCTGCGTTCGCGGCACTGCAGAGCGGTGGGGAGAGGGATGAAAAGAGTCCTCCGTGGAGGATGAGGAGAGCCCAGAGGACGAGTTGAGTCTTTGCCTTTCGGAGCCCTCACCTCTGAAAAGGTGAGTGTGGGCCAGCTTGAGGCCAGACCGGGCCAGCTGGGGGCTGGTGGCCCAGCTGGGGGTGAGGGAAGAAAATCCCAGCGCCACGGGGCTGAACACGGACAGCATCCCCTCCTTTCTCATGCCATGGGAATGGCAGGGGTCAGTCTCCGATGCCAGGTGCCTCTCTGCAGCCCCGAGCACAGCCGGCACTGGGTTGGGGCAACTGGGAGAGGGGAGAGGCAGGAGGGTCTCGGTCGAGATGTGGGACTTTGTCCTTGCCGCAGTAGGAGCCTTTCCCCAAGGACACAGCGGGCTTTGCGAGGAGCAGCGACCCGCCTCCTCGAGAAGGCAGAGGGAAGAGCCCATTGCCGTGGTGGTGAGGAGCAGATCTAGTCCACATCGGCGAGTGCCAGGAGAGCCTCTCCTGAGAGAGATGTCCAGCAAGAGCCTCCTCCAGCAGGATGAGGGCCAGGCTGTTAACACCAAGGCTTTGTTCTCTCCAGTAAAGCCCCGTCCGCAAACGACGGGGTCTGACACTGGGGGTCTTTCCTTGGTGGCTGTGAAATCTGCGCTGGGCAGTGGGTGAGCTTTGGTGGGGTGGGAGAAGGAGGAGGGAAGAAGAGGAGGAGGAGGGAGAAAGAGGAAGAGGAAGAGAAGGAGGAGGAGGGAGGAGGGAGGAGGAGGAAGGAGGGAGGAAGAGGGAAGAAGAGAAGGAGGAAGGAGGAGGTGGAGGAGGAGGAAGAGAAGGAGGAGAAGGAGGAGGAAGAGGAGGAGGAAGAGGAGGAGGAGGAAGAGGAGGAGGAAGAGAAGGAGGATGAGGGAGAAAGAGGAGGAGGAGGAGGAGGAGGAGGAGGAGGAGGGAGGAGGGGGGAGGAGGAGAAAGAGGAGGAGGAGAAGAAGGAGGAGGAGGGGGACGGAGAAAGAGGAGGAGGAGGAGGAGGAGAAGGAGGAGGAGGAGAGAGGTGGAAGGAAGAGGAGGAGGAGGAGGAGGAGGAGGAGGGAGGAAGAGAAGGAGGAGAAGGAGAAGGAAGAGGAGTAGGAGACGGAGGAGGAAGAGGGGGGAAGAGGAGGAGAAGGAGGGAGGAGGAGGAGGAGGGGGAGGAAGAGAAGGAGGTGGAGACGGAGGAGGAGAAGGAGGAGGAGGAGGAGGAGAAGGAGGAGGAGAAGGAGGAGGAGGAGGGGGAGGAGGAAGAGAAGGAAGAGGAGAAGGAGGAGGAGAAGGAGGAGGAGGAGGGGGAGGAGGGAGGAAGAGTAGGAGGAAGAGGAGGAGGAGGAAGAGGAGGAGGAGGAGGAGGAAGTGGAGGAGGAGGAGGAGGAAGAGGCGGGGGAGGAGGAGAAGGAAGAGGAGAAGGAGAAGGAGACGGAGGAGGAGGAGGACGGAGAAAGAGGAGGAGGAGGAGGAGAAGGAGGAGGAGGGAGGAAGAGAAGGAGGAGAAGGAGAAGGAAGAGGAGGTGAAGAGGAGGAGGAGAAGGAGAAGGAGGAGGAGGAGAAGAAGGAGGAGGAGGAGGAGGAGAAGGAGGAGGAGGAGGGGGAGGAGGGAGGAAGAGGAGGAGGAAGAGGAGGAGGAGGAAGAGGCAGAGGAAGAGGAGGAGGAGGAGGAGGAAGAGGGAGGAAGAGAAGGAGGAGAAGAGAAGGAAGAGGAGGAGGAGACGGAGGAGGAAGAGGGGGAGGAGGGAG
>NW_028121205.1:0-58553 GCF_965183815.1 Platalea leucorodia
GCTGGGGGGGCTATAGGGGGGCTGTGGGGGTCGTGGGGTGCTATGTGGGGGCCATGGGGGGCCCTAAGGGGGTGCTATAGGGGCTGTGGGGGGGGCTAAGGGGGTGTTATAGGGCGCTACGGGGGCTATAGGGTGCTGGGGGGGGGCATAGGAGCTGTTGGGCGGGGCTATAGGGGGGCTTCGAGGTGCTATGGAGGGGCCATAGGGGCTGGGGGGGGGGGCTATAGGGGGACTATGGGGGCGGGGGGGGGTTGGGGGGGGCTATATGGGGGCTATGGGGGGCCATGGGGGCTATAGGAGGGCTATGGGGGCTGGGGGAGCAAGGGGATGCTATAGGGGGTCTATGGGGTGCTATAGGGGCTATGGGGGGGCCATGGAGCCTAAGGGGGTGCTGGGGGGGGCTATCGGGGCTGCGGGGGGGCTGAGAGACTCTATAGGGGTGCTATAGGGGCTTTGGGGGGGGGCATGAGGGCTGGGGGGGGCTGAGGGGGGGCCATGGGGTGCTATAGGGGCCGGGGGGGGGCAGAGGGGGGGCCGTGGGGTGCTATAGGGGCTGTGGGGTGCTATACGGGCCATGAGGGGGCGGGGGGGGGCCATGGGGTGCTATAGGGGGCTGTGGGGGGGCCGTGGGGTGCTATAGGGGCTGGGGGGTGCTATAGGTGCCATGGGGGGGGCTGGGGGGGGGCCATGGGGTGCTATAGGGACCGCGGGGTGCCATAGGGGCCATGGGGTGCTATAGGGTGCTATAGGCGCCATGGGGGGGGCTGTGGGGGGGCCATGGGGTGCTATAGGGTGCTATAGGCGCCATGGGGGGCGGGGGGGGGGGCTATACCAGGGCTCTCCCCACGCCCCCCCCAGGTGCCGCAGGCAGTGACCCCGGCCACCGCTGCGACCCCCAGCCCCGGCACGTAAGTTGGGGGGGGTCCCCCAAAATCTCGGGGGGGTTGAGGGGGGTGGGGCCCCCACTGGGGGCTCACGGGACCCCCCCCCACCCCCCCTCCCAGTTTGGGGGCTCACAGGACCCCCCCCAAATTGGGGGCTCACAGCCTCCCCCCCCACATTGGGGGGCACCAAGACCCCCCCCCAATATTGGGGGGTCCTCACCGCCCCCCCCCCCCCCGCAGACCCCCGTGGCCCCCCCGTCGGGGCTGGTGCGCTGCTGCCGGCCGGGGGGGGCCCCCCCCGAACCCCGCTCCGACTGGGTCCCCCCGGAGACCCCCCCACGGCGGGGGGGCCCCCGGCCGGCGGGGGGAGGGGAGGGGGGGGGCGACAGCCGCCCCCCAACGCCTGCGGCTCATCAACACCCTGACGGGGCAGGAGCACGTCATCGAGGTGGGGGGGGGGGGCAGGGTCACCTGGGGGGGGGTGGGGGGCGTGGGGGACCCCCGGGATGTCCCCAGTGTCACCTGGGGGGGGTGGGGGGCGTGGGGGACCCCCGGGATGTCCCCAATGTCACCTGGGGGGGGTGGGGAGCGTGGGGGACCCCCGGGATGTCCCCAGTGTCACCGGGGGGGGGGGACATAGGGGACCCCCGGGATGCCCCAGTGTCACCTGGGGGGGGACGGGGACGTGGGGGACCCCCAGGATGCCCCAGTGTCACCTGGGGGGGTTTGGGGGGGCTGGAGGGGACCTGGGGGACCCCCAGACGTGATCTGAGCCCCTGGGATGTCCCCAATGTCACCGGGAGGGGGGGGGGACGGGACGTGGCGGACCCCCAGGGATGGGGGAGGGTCTTGGGGTGCCCTTGTTCCATTTGGGGGGGTCCCCTGTCCCCACGGGGGGGGTCCCTCGACCCCTTTAGAGGTCCCCTTGCACCCTTTTGGGGGTCCCCTCATCCCCTTTGGGGGTCCCTCATCCCTTTTGGGGGTCCCCTGCCCCCCCTGGGGGGTCCCTTGTCCCCTTTTGGGGTGCCCTGATCCCTTTCGGGGGTCCCCCTTCGGGCGCAGGCGGGGGGGGTGCCGGGGGGGGGGCCCTGGTGGCGCAGGCGCTGCCCTGGAACGCCCACGCGGGGGGCTACGCCTGGCGCTGCGGGGGGGCCCCCCTGCACCCCGAGGACCCCCCCCCCGCACCCCGACATCGGCGGCGGTGACGACAACGACGACGACGACTCCCCCCCCACCGTCCTGCTCTACTTCACCGACGACTTCGCCGAGAAATAGCCGCGGTAGGGACCCCCAAATCCCTGCACCCCCCCCCGACACCCCCACTGCACCCCCAAAACCCTGCACCCCTCCCCAACACCCCCACTGCACCCCTCCAACACCCCCACTGCACCCCCAAAACCCTGCACCCCCCCAACACCCCTAAAACCCTGCACTCCCACTGACACCCCCCTGGCACCCCCAAAACCCTGCACCTCTCCCAACACCCCCACTGCACCCCCAAAATCCTGCACCCCTCCCCAACACCCCCACTGCACCCCCCAACACCTCCACTGCACCCCCAAAACCCTGCACCCCTCCCCAAAACCCCCCAAACCCTGCTGCCCCCCCAAACCCCCCTGGTCACGCCCCCACTGCCCCCCAAAACCCCCCCAGCCCCCCCAAACCCCCCAGTAGGCACCCCAAAACCCCCCAGCACCCCCAAACCCTGCTGCTGCCCCCAACCTCCCCTAGTAGGGCCCTCACTGCCCCCCCAAACCCCCCAGCCCCCCCAAACCCCTGCTGCCCCCCCCCCAAAGCCCCCTGGTAGGGCCCCCCCCAAACCTCCACTGCCCCCCAAAACCCCCCAGCCCCCCCAAACCCTGCTGCGCCCCTCAAAGCCCCCTTGGTAGGGCCTCCACTGCCCCCCAAAACCCCCCAGCCCCCCCCAACCCCCCCGGTAGGGCCCCCTCAAACTCCCCAGCCCCCCCAAACCCCCCAGTAGGCACCCCAAAACCCCCCAGCACCCCCAAACCCTGCTGCCCCCCCAACCTCCCCTAGTAGGGCCCCCACTGCCCCCCCAAACCCCCCAGCCCCCCCCCCAAAGCCCCCTGGTAGGGCCCCCCCAAACCTCCACTGCCCCCCAAACCCCCCAGCCCCCCCAAACCCTGCTGCCCTCCCCAACCTCCCCTGGTAGGGCCCCCCCAAAACCCCCCAGCCCCCTCAAATCCTGCTGCCCCCCCCAACCCCCCCGGTAGTGCCCCCCCAGCCCCCCCAAACCCTGCTGCCCCCCCCAACCTCCCCTGGTAGGGCCCCCCCAAAACCTCCCAGCCCCCCCAAACCCTGCTGCCCCCCCCAACCTCCCCTGGTAGGGCCCCCCCAAAACCTCCCAGCCCCCCCAAACCCTGCTGCCCCCCCCCAACCCCCGTGGTAGGGCCCCCCAAACCCCCCAGCCCCCCCAAACCCACCACCCATCTCCTCCCTTTGCAGCCCTGGGATGAGGCTCCCCCCCCCCGCCCCCTGCAACAGGCGGCGGGTGACAGCGGGGGGTCCCCAGGAGGGTCCCCCCCAGTTTTGGGGGGCAAACTGTAACGTTTTGAGCAGAAATAAACCGGATTTTGGCAAAAACAGCCGCAGCGGAGCCTCGGGGCGGGGAGGGGGGACGCGGGGGACACTCGGGGACCCTCTTTGGGGACCCCCCCCCCCAGCTGGGGTGGTGGCGGGCGGCTGTTGGGGGTCCTCTGGGGGTGACGAGGGGGGGGTTGTCACCCTGTGTCGCCCCCCCCCCCCATGGGGTGTCTCGTCACCCCACCGTGGGGTGGCACAGCCTCGGCGTCCCCAAGCGTCACCCCAGGGGTACCACCGCGTGTCCCCCCTGCTCCCGGTGACGCTGTACCCCCCCCGTAGGGTGACACAGCCAGGCTCAGCCTCGGTGTCCCCAAGTGTCCCCCCCCGCCGGGTGACGGTGACACTGTACCCCTCTCGTCAGGTGACACAGCCTCCGTGTCCCCAAGCGTCACCCCAGGGGTACCACCACGTGCCCTCCCTGGGTGACGGTGACACTCTACCCCCCCCCCCATTGGGTGACACAACCAGGCTCAGCCTCGATGTCCCCAAGCGTGTGTCCCCCCCCCAGGTGACAGTGACACTGTACCCCCCACCGTGGGGGTGTTTTCCCACGGGACCGGCGCCGGGTGATGGCGGGTGACAACCGCCAGGCGTGTGGCGCCGGCTGTTTGTCCCCGTGGGTGGCTGCCAGCCCCTGGCACGGCCACGCGTCACGTGGGACGCGTCCCCGACGCTGACCTTACGCCCCCCCCAGAGGGCTCGCGGCGTTCCCGATGCCTGTCCGCCTGTCCCTGTCTGGCTGTCCCTGTCCGGTTGTCCCTGTCCAGCTGTCCGTAGCCGTGTCCGGCTGCTCCCCGCTCGGCGCACCGCAGTGGCTCCGGTGTCCCTGAAGAGGAGGGTCCGGCGGTTGTCACCGTCATCTTCAGGGCACGGACAGTGGTGGGTGTAAGTCAGCCGAGCTGGCGGGTGACTCGGGGTGCGGGTGGGTGACTCGGCGGGCGCGGGTGACCGAGGGTGCTGGCGGGTGACATCTGTCTCCACAGGCATCCCCTATCCAGCTCCGCCGGGACACACAGGCTCCGGCAACACCGATCCGCGCCCCGAAACAGCCGCCCAGCACCGGGGCGGATCACCCCAACCTGGCACGCACCGCCGAGTCCACCGGCTCACCGAACCACCGAGCGCTCGTGGGGGGACCAGCCTGGTGACACCCTGCGGGATGGCGTCACCCTCCTGGAGTCACCGCCGGACCCTCCGGGGGTTCCCTCACGGGGTCTCTGGAAACTGGGAGCGTGCCGGTGTCAGAGGGAGGGCGGAAAACACCCCCGGCTCTCCCAGCACCGGGTGACACCGCGACCACCGGCAGCGGCACGGTGTTGCCCTCGCGCCCGCCGGGTGTGAGGAGCATCGGAGCCGAGCGGCGGCGGGGATGGAGACGCCGGAGATGCTCACCAACCCGCGCCGAACGGAGGGGAAACGGTGAAAAAGGAGGAAAACACCCCAAAATGAAAGCGAGGGGGGGGGTGTTTGGTCCCGCAAAGAGGGAGCGAGGGTTGGGGGGTGTCGGGGTTGGCGGTTTGGGGGTGAAAAAAACCAACAAACTGCCCCAAAAAGACAAGCGGAACGGGTCTACCTGGCGCTTGCTGCAGCACGGGGTCGCCCCGGGGGTTTGGGGGGGATTTGGGGTGTCACCGGGGGTTTTTTTGACACCGGTGTTGCGGTGCGAGGGTCTTCCCTGCCCAAAATCGCCCGGTTTTCTCTCTTTTTTTGTAGGGTTTGCGGAAAAGAGGAGGGTGGGGGGGGTTGAGGGCGAGAGGGTGCTGCCCTCGCCGGCTGAGAACGGCCGCACCGTTGCGGAGACAACAGCCGGTAGCGGTGTTTGGGGTAAAAAAACCCCAAACGGGGTAAAAATAACGCCAAACCCTGGGTGTTTTCTGTTTTTTTCCCCGTTTTACCCCCGTTTTCGGGGGTGTTGCAGGCCTGGCGGTGCAGGAGGAGGTCCCGAAGGCCGGCGGTGCGGATTCCCGCCGCGGCGGTTCGGGGCTCAACCTGTTGCCGCCGCCGGTTCATCCCCTGGCGTTTTGGGGCAAAAAAGCCCCAAAAAAGGAGGCGGGAGGTTAAAAAGGCGGCAAAAAACCACGTGCGGGGGGTTGGGGCGAGCGCCGGGGCCCAGCCCCGGGGGTTTGGGAGGTTTTGCTGGTTTTTAGGGTGGCTTTGGAGGATTTGGGGCAAGCAAACCCCCAAAAATTCAGCCCCCGCCATAAATCTTGCCCGTTTCTCCCCGTTTTTTTTGGGGGGCGATCGGTAAAACGGGGTGCTGCCCGCCGGCGAAATGAGGGGGTTGCGAGGGGTGGGCGGCCGCTTGAACCCCCCGGCCCCGCAGGGACTTTCAAATCCATTTGTTTCTTTTTCTTTTTCAATATTTTTTCTTTTTTTTTTAAATATTTTTCCTTTTTTTTATATTTTTCCTTTCTAAAATATTTTTTCCTTTCTAAAATATTTTTTCCTTTTTAAAATATTTTTTCCTTTTTTAAAACATTTTTCCTTTTTTAAAACATTTTTCCTTTTTTAAAACATTTTTCCTTTTTTAAAACATTTTTCCTTTTTTAAAACATTTTTCCTTTTTTAATACTCTTATCTTTAATACTCTTACCTTTTTTAATACTCTTACCTTTTTAAATACTTTAACCTTT
Organism: Platalea leucorodia; assembly: GCF_965183815.1. Taxonomy (NCBI): domain Eukaryota; kingdom Metazoa; phylum Chordata; class Aves; order Pelecaniformes; family Threskiornithidae; genus Platalea; species Platalea leucorodia. The sequence continues at coordinate 6,122 of NW_028121205.1, forward strand.
TTAAATACTTTTACCTTTTTTAATACTTTTTCCTTTTTAAAAATATTTTTCCTTTTTAAAAATATTTTTCCTTTTTAAAATATTGTTTCCTTTTTAAAATATTGTTTCCTTTTTAAAATATTTTTTCCTTTTTAAAATATTTTTCCCTCTTAAAAATATTTTTCCCTCTTTTAAATATTTATCCCTTTTTAAAATATTTTTTCCTTTTTTCCTATTTTTCCTTTTTAAAATATTTTTTCTCTCTTAAAAATATTTTTTTCTTTTTTTTTTTTTGTTCTTCCTCCCCTGCAGCTTAAAGAAAGTCCCCAAAAAAAAAAAAACCACCACCACCACCCAACCAACCCATAAAACCACTCCCTTCTGAAGTATTTAAAAGTAGGGAAGGGAGGGATAAAGCAAAAAAAAAAAAAAAAGCAAAAATAAGAAGAAAAAACCCCAAACCCAACCCCTTTTTTTTTTGTCTGTGCGTTAAAATCTTCCCCCCCCCTCGTCGGTTTTGGCGTGGACTAGCGAAACGGGGGGAAAAAGGGTGAAAAAAATGAAAAATAAAGCGGCGGGACTAGTATGGAACTAGTTAACCTTTAACAATTTATGCTGATGTCACACTGAGCATGAGTACTGATTAATCCGGCCCCCCCCGCCAGAAATATTTTTATTGAAGGGGGGGGGAAGTATAAGGAGAAAGAGAGCCAAAAAAAAAAAAAAAAAAGAAGAAATAATTTACCGCAGCCATCTTTGTTTTATGCAGAAATCTTCCTCTTTCGGGTCCCCCCCCCGCGCCGGGAATACACAAATATCGGTCATCTCACGCGCCGGGATCTGCAGAGATTATAGCGATATAAAAATTAAGCAAACAAGGCCCCAACCCCCCCCCAACCCCCCCCCCAAAAAAAAACCCTAAACCAACCCAAAAAGCAACCCAAAAAAAGCAAAAAAAAAAACCCAAAAAAACCACCCCCAAAAAAAGCAGAATTATGATTCTTCGCCCGCTCGGGCTGTAGCGGCAACGAGGGGGGGGGAAGCTTTTTTTTTTTTTTTTAAACCCCCCCCCCCCGCTTTTTCTTGAGGCATTTTTGTGGTGTTTTTTTCCTTTTTCTTGGGTTTTTTTGGGTTTTGTTTTTTTTTTTTTTTCTTTTTTCCCCCAAATCTTTTCTACCCTCCAGGAAGGTGTGTGTGGGAGTGGGGCGACTTCAAAAAAAACCCAACCCCCCCCCTTAAAAATAAAATACCCCCCCCCCCGCCGGCCATTTTGGGCTTTTTTTCCCCCCTTTCTTAAAGGGGGGGGGCTTTTTTTTCCGCTTTTTTTCCCCTTTTCACCCTTTTTTTTTTTTTTTTTTCTCCTCCCGGCTTTTTTTTTTCCCCCGTTTTTTTTTTTCTGTTTTTTTATTTTTTTTCTTTTTATTGTTTTTTTAATTCTTTTTTTTTTCCTTCCGAGGTGGGGGGGGGGGTCGGATTTAAAAATAAATTTCGGGGCGGCCATTTTCCGCGCTCTCGCGGGGAACTCTGTCCCGACCCGTGGTTTTTTTTTTTTTTTTCCTTTTTTTTAAGGGAATTTAAAGCTTTTTTGTTAATTTTTCGGTCATTTTCATTTCTTTTTTTCCCTCCCCCCCCCCCCTCACTTTTAGCATCGCACAACCTCGCCCCCCCCCCCTTCACCGGAGGGGGGGGGGGGGTGTTGTCACCGGGCCCGGCCCGGGGGGGGGTCTCCCCGTTGTTGTCCCCCCCCCCTCCCCGGTGGGTGGGGGGCGGTGGGTGCGCTCCGAGGGGTGTCCCCCCCCCCATCGGTCCCCCCCCCCCCCATCCCCGGTCCCCCCCCCCCCCCCCCCGCCGCCTCCCTCCGCCTCCCGCCCTCCTCACTCCCGTCTCCCTCCTGCCCCCCTCAGCCCCGCCATGGCTTCCCCTCTGAGGGAGGACGAGGAAGAGGAGGAGGAGATGGTGGTGTCTGAGGCGGAGGGGGACGAAGACGACGAGGAGGAAGAAGAAGAAGACGAGGAAGAGGAGGAGGAGGAAGACGCCGCCGCCGCCGCCGCTCTCCTCGCCGTTACCGGAGGACACCGAGGACCCGCCGACATCTTCCCCCCGCCGCCTCCCGCCCCGCCGCCGCCGCCGCCGCCGCCGCCGCCCCCCCCCGCTCCCCTTCCCGCCGCCGCGGGGCCGCCGGAGGCGCCCACAGGTAAAAAGCCCCCCCCCCCCCCAACCGCCCCCCCCCCCTTTTTTTCCTCGGACCCCCCCCCCCCCCCCCCCCCGTGCTTTTCCCGCCACACGGCTTCCCGCCACACGGCTTCCCGCCACACGCTTTCCCGCCACACGGCGCCTCGGGGGGGGGGGGGTGTGTGTTGTGAATGGGGGGGGGGGCACGCGTTGTTTGTAAACAACGGCGGGGGGGGGGCGGTTTCAGGGACCCCCCCTAAACCCTGTGTTATAAAAGGGGGGGGGGGCATGGCTGTGGGCTCCCCCCCCCCCCCCACGCGTGTCACCCCTCCACGGGTGTCACCCCCACACGTGTCACCCCCCCAACACCCCCACGGGGAGGGGCAGGGCCTGAGGGGGTGAAGACCCTGGGGGGGGGGTGTTGGGGGGGGGTAGGAAGCAGGGTGGGTGTTGCACCCCACAGTTTGGGGGGACGGGGGCTGTTGGGCGACTGACAGGACCCAGGGTGGGCGCTTGCACCCCGTGGTGTGGGGTGACGGGGGCTGTGGGGGCACCTCACGGGATGGTTGTTGCACCCTGTGGTGTGGGGTGACGGGGGCTGTAGTGCGCCTGACGGGATCCAGGATGGCTGTTGCACCCCGTGGTGTGGGGTGATGGGTGCTCTTGGGTGCCTGACAGGACCCAGGGCGGTTGTTGTACGCTGTGGTGTGGGGTGATGGGTGCTGTTGTGCGCCTGACAGGATCCCAGGCGGTTGTGGGCCAAGGGGGGCTGTTGGGCGCCTCACAGGGTCCAGGATGGTTGTTGTACGTTGTGGTGTGGGGTGATGGGTGCTGTAGTGTGCCTGACAGGACCCAGTGCAGCTGTTGCACCCTGTGGTGTGGGGTGATGGGTGCTGTTGTGCGCCTGACAGGATCCCAGGCGGTTGTGGGCCAAGGGGGGCCGTTGGGCACCTCACAGAGTCCAGGATGGTTGTTGCACCTCGTGGTGTGGGGTGATGGGTGCTGTTGGGCGCCTGACAGGACCCAGGGCAGCTGTTGCACCCCGTGGTGTGGGGTGATGGGTGCTGTTGGGTGCCTGACAGGATCCCAGGTGGTTGTGGGCCAAGGGGGGTTGTTGGGCGCCTCACAGGGTCCAGGATGGTTGTTGTACGCTGTGGTGTGGGGTGATGGGTGCTGTTGTGTGACTGAGAGGACCCAGGGTGGCTGTTGCACCCCGTGGTGTGGGGTGACGGGTGCTGTTGGGTGCCTGGCAGGATCCCAGGTGGTTGTGAGGTGACGGGTCCTGTTGTGCACCTGACAGGACCCAGGGTGGTTGTTGCACTCTGTGGTGTGGGGTGATGGGTGCTGTTGGGTGCCTGACAAGACCCAGGGCGGTTGTGGGGCAAGGGGGGCTGTTGGGCACCTCACAGGGTCCAGGATGGTTGTTGCACCCCGTGGTGTGGGGTGACGGGTCCTGTTGTGTGCCTGACAGGAACCCAGGCAGTTGCAGGGTGGTGTGTGTTCTTGGGTGCCTGGAAGGACCCAGGGTGGCTGTTGCACCCTGTGATGTGGGATGCTGGGTGCTGTTGTGCACCTGACAGCAACCAGGGTGGCTGTAGCACTATGTGATGTGGGGTGATGGGGGCTGTTGGACACTTCACAGGGCCCAGGATGGTTGTTGCACTCTGTGGTGTGGGGTGATGGGTGCTGTTGTGCGCCTGACAGGACCCAGCGCAGCTGTTGCACCCCGTAGTGTGGGGTGACGGGTGCTGTTGGGTGCCTGACAGGATCCCAGGTGGTTGTGGGGCAAGGGGGGCTGTTGGACACTTCACAGGGCCCAGGATGGTTGTTGCACGCTGTGGTGTGGGGTGATGGGTGCTGTTACGCGCCTGACAAGATCCATGATGGTTGTTGCACCCCATCGTGTAGGGTGATGGGTGCTCTTGGGTGCCTGGCAGGAACTCAGGCATTTGTGGGGCAGCGGGGGCTGTTGTGCGCCTGACAAGATCCAGGATGGCTGTTGCACCCTGTGGTGTGGGGTGGTGGGTGCTGTTGGGTGCCTGGCAGGGTCCAGGGCGGTTGTTGCACCCCATGGTGTGGGCCGATGGGTGCTGTTGTGCTCCTGATGGGATCCAGGACTGTTGTTGTACCCCGTGCTGTGGGGTGATGGGTGCTGTTGGGTGCCTGGCTTGACCCAGAGCAGTTGTTGCACCCCATGGCGGGTGGGTTTGGGTGCCGATGGTCTCGGGGCTGACGGATGTCACCGTGCAGAACCCCCTCCGGGAAGGACCCAGAGTCCCCAGGAACCGTCGACATCCCAGCGCTGACTTATCCCAGGCCCGAAGGGACGCTTCCATTGTATTTGATTGTGTTTTATTGTATTTTATCGTGGTTTATTGTGTTTTATTGTAGTTTCTTGCACGTCTCAAACACCACTTCTCGGTGTCGGCGGCTCGGCTGCGCCTTCACCCAAAATTCTGGCGCCGCTGGTGGTTTTGGGGCAGGTTTGCACCCTCCAAACTCGCCCCGTTCGGGTGTGCGCCGCCGCTTCGGTTGAAATTTCCTCCTCCAAGGGTGTGCGCGGGCATTAAAAAATGTGAGAAACGGGGAAAAAAAAGAGGATTTAGCAGAAAAAAATGTCCGTTTTCCTCAGCGGGGAACCCCGGCAGGTCCCCAACACCCGCCTCCGCCGGTGCGGGGATGGTTTGGGGTTTCGGACACCGTTTCTGGTGGTTTTTCCTGAGGTGAGGACCTAAAATTGTCCATTTTTGTGCCAAATGATAGGGTTTTTTGCCTTCTGAATGAGATTTTTTTTGCTTTTTGGCCTCAGAGTGGGGGGAAAAGGCATCTGGTAGCCCAAAGTGGCCAGTTCGATTGAAACAACAGCTTTGATTTTAAAGTGAATCCGCTCACTTTGAAAATGCTCAGGAATGGGTAAATTGGGATTTTAGAACCCTCTGTTTTCTGGAAAAGCTTAGAAATGAGTAAATTTGGATTTTAGACTCCTCCTTTTCCCCCAAAAAGCTCAGAAATGGGTAAATTGGGATTTTAGACCCCTCTTTTTCCCCCAAAATGCTCAGAAATGGGTAAATTGGGATTGTAGACCCCTCCTTTTCCCCCAAAAAGCTCAGAAATGGGTAAATTGGGATTTTAGACCCCTCTTTTTCCCCGAAAATGCTCAGAAATGGGTAAATTGGGATTTTAGACCCCTCTTTTCCCCCAAAAATGCTCAGAAATGGTAAATTAGGATTTTAGACCCCCCTCTTTTCCCTCCAAAATGCTCAGAAATGGGTAAATTTTGATTTTAGACCCTCCCTTTTCCCCCCAAAACGCCTAGAAACGGGCAAAACCGCCTTTCCAGCACGGCCTCCCCAAGCCAGCACCGTTTCCTTTGCCTTTTTCTTGGCTTTTTGGGCGATTTTTAAATTATTTTTTCTCTCCGCAGCCCCGATCCCGCAAACGCTCCACGTGGGGCCGCCCGGCCGCCCCCGAAGCAGCCCTAAAGTCACTTTTTTAAACTTTTTTTCTCCCTGGAACAGCACTAATACCTGTTCTTTTCAACTTTTCTCTCCCAAAACAGCCCTAAACCCCATTTTTTCAACTTTTCTCTCCCAGAACAGCCCTAAACCCCATTTTTTTCAACTTTTCTCTCCCAGAACAGCCCTAAACCCCATTTTTTCAACTTTTCTCTGCCAGAACAGCCCTAAACCCCATTTTTTCAACTTTTCTCTCCCAGAACAACCCTAAACCCCATTTTTTCAACTTTTCTCTCCCAGAACAGCCCTAACCCCCTTTTTATTTAAACTTTTCCTACCCCTAGCACCAATAATAGCTATTTTTGTTAACCTTTCTCTCCCCAGAGCAGCAGTATTGCACGTTTTTAACCTTTCCCCCCGGCGCAGGAGCAGCGGGAGGCCAGCCTCTGTCTGTCCGTCCGTCCGTCCCTCTCCCGACAGCCAGCCGGGCGCTCGGGGCTCCCCGGATTTGAGGTGAAATAACACTTTTTTCCCCACTTCTCCGGCGAGAGGCCGACCCCCTCCCCCTCCTCCTCCACAGCTGAAACTTGTTGGGATTTGGGGTTTTTTTGTGTGTGGTTTTTTTTTTTTTTTTCCTTTTTTTTCCCTATTTTTGCCGTTTCCAGCCCGTCCCGGCCGAGAACAATGGCGTCAGCCGGGAACGCGGCGGCTCCGTTCAAGTGCCGGAAGGGGGTGAACCCACACCAACCAATTTTTATTAAAAAAAAAGAAAAAAAGCCAAAATCAGGCAAAAAGTTGAGGTTTTTTCCACACTCTCACCAAGTTGCCGGCCAAAGGCCCGGCTGGCTGCCCCACCACCGGGGCCCAGCCAGAAAACGGGGTAAAACACCCCAAAAAGAGCCAAACCGGTGATTTTTTTATTTTTCCGCCGGGGGGAAAACTACGCCTCGCTCCGCTTCGCTGCACCGCGCACCCCATTTTCCTGCCTTTTCCCCCCATTTTTGAGCACGCCTCGCCTCTTCCTTTGTTCAAACTCTTTCCTCCCCTTTCGCAGAATCGCTCCCTCTTCCTCCCCCCCCCATTTTTTCCCCTTCCCCCCCCCCCCCCCACGCGTTCGCCGCGTATTCGAAATTTTCGTTCATTTTGCCCTTTTTTTTCCTGCTTCGCGCACGTTCGCCGCCGTGGCTGCCTGGGGGGGGGGGGGGCTTTGTGTCTGGCAGCTGCCTGCCGGCACAGGCAGCGGGCGGGTGTACGCCTTTCTCCCCCCCCACCCCCCCCCCCTTCCCCGTCCGGGTGTCTACGTTTTTTCTCGAGGTGCGGGGAGTGGGAAGCGTCACGTGTGTGGAAAATTCTCGTTGATGGTTTGCCAACGCGCCCCGGCTCCCCGCGCATGTCTGATGGTGCTGGGGGGGGGGGGGGGAGAATGGGGTGGTAGTGAGGGGGGGGAAACACCCCTAAAATGGCAGGATCAGGCCCGGTGGGGCTGAGCCCCGTCCCGGCGAGCGGCTGTACCCTGCGGGGAACACCCGAAGGTGACGGCGGGCGGTGGGGGGGAACAACCAGGGTGGGGGGGAAAATTGGGGGGCGGGGGGGGGGAAGTGGGAGGGCAGGATCCGGCCCGGCCGGTTGGGACGGGGGCATCCACGCCGCCATGGAAAAAAGCAGGATTTTAAAAAAAAAAAAAAAAAAAGGGGGTTTGGGTTTTTTTTTTTTTAACCCGTTACCATTTTCCGGCATCGTCCCCCCCGCCATAAACACAACCGGAGGTGGGGTTTGGTGTTATCCGGGTGGTCCTGGCAGCGCTGCCTGTCCCCGGACCCTGCCGGCAGCGGTCTGGCAGCAGGCTGGCCGGCGGTGCCAAGGGATTAGGCAGGAATGTGACCCCGGCGGCGCCGGGTGTTGCTTCCTCTCCCCACGCCAAACTTGGCACCCGCCGTCACCCGCCCGGACCCCCGCCCTCCCTCCCTCCGCGGCTCGGGGACACCGGGGGTTCCCTCTCCGGCGGCAGTGGTGGCGGTGAGCTTCATCCCTGACCGCCGGCGGTCGGCTGGGACCTGTCAGCGAGCGCCGGTTGTGATTTATGGGGGCGGACGGGTGACGTCGGCAGGGGGGGGACACACACACGCTGGGCTGAGGACGTGCCAGCTCGTTGCAAGAGCCGCCGGGCAGATGTGACACCTCTCCCGGGCTTCACCCCGACCGGCTGCCAAAAACACCGGGGACAACCGAGGCCGTGACACGGATGTAGGTGTCACCGCCCCGGGAATGGTCCTCGGGAATTCTCGGTGGCCCCTGTCACGGGGACGCCGGTGGCCCTCGGCCAAGAGGTTGGGAAATCCTCTGCTGGCGGTTGGTCACCGTCACGGGGTCACCGGCATCCCCCGGGCTGAGCGGTTGGGGAATCCTCTACCAGCCGTCGGTCACCGGCACGGTGACACCGGTGTCCCCCCAGGTGAGCGGTTGGGAAATCCTTTACCGGTGGTTGGTCACTGTCACGGTGACAATGGTGTCCCTTGGGGTGAGCAGTTGGGAAATCCTCTGCCAGCGGTTCGGGACCGTCAGCCGGAGCGGTTGATTGCTTTTAGGGTGAAAGAAGAGGGAATCTGCCACCACTGGCGGCGGTTGGTCACCGTCACCATGACGCCAGCGTCCCACGGGCCAAGGGGCTGGGGAATCCTCTCCCGGTGGTTGGTCACCGTCACGGTGACACCCGTGTCCTCCGGGCCGAGTGGTTGGGAAATCCTCTGCTGGCAGTTAGGGACCGGCAGCCGGAGAGGAGCGACTGTGCCAAGCAGTTGATCGCTTTTACGGTGAAAGAATGGGGAATCCACCACTGCCGGTGGTTGGTCACCATCACGGGGACACCGGTGTCCCCGGGGCCAGGCGATTGAGGAATCGTCCACCGGCGGTTGGTCACCGTCACGGTGACGCCGGTGTCCCCGGGGCCGAGCGGTTGGGGAATCGTCCACCGGCGGTTGGTCGCCGTCACGGTGACGCCGGTGTCCCCGGGGCCGAGCGGTTGGGGAATCGTCCACCGGCGGTTGGTCGCCGTCACGGTGACGCCGGTGTCCCCGGGGCCGAGCGGTTGGGGAATCGTCCACCGGCGGTTGGTCGCCGTCACGGTGACGCCGGTGTCCCCGGGGCCGAGCGGTTGGGGAATCGTCCACCGGCGGTTGGTCTCCGTCACGGTGACGCCGGTGTCCCCGGGGCCGAGCGGTTGGGGAATCGTCCACCGGCGGTTGGTCGCCGTCACGGTGACGCCGGTGTCCCCGGGGCCGAGCGGTTGGGGAATCGTCCACCGGCGGTTGGTCGCCGTCACGGTGACGCCGGTGTCCCCGGGGCCGAGCGGTTGGGGAATCGTCCACCGGCGGTTGGTCGCCGTCACGGTGACGCCGGTGTCCCCGGGGCCGGGCGGTTGGGGAATCGTCCACCGGCGGTTGGTCGCCGTCACGGTGACGCCGGTGTCCCCGGGGCCGAGCGGTTGGGGAATCGTCCACCGGCGGTTGGTCGCCGTCACGGTGACGCCGGTGTCCCCGGGGCCGGGCGGTTGGGGAATCGTCCACCGGCGGTTGGTCGCCGTCACGGTGACGCCGGTGTCCCCGGGGCCGAGCGGTTGGGGAATCGTCCACCGGCGGTTGGTCGCCGTCACGGTGACGCCGGTGTCCCCGGGGCCGAGCGGTTGGGGAATCGTCCACCGGCGGTTGGTCGCCGTCACGGTGACGCCGGTGTCCCCGGGGCCGAGCGGTTGGGGAATCGTCCACCGGCGGTTGGTCGCCGTCACGGTGACGCCGGTGTCCCCGGGGCCGAGCGGTTGGGGAATCGTCCACCGGCGGTTGGTCGCCGTCACGGTGACGCCGGTGTCCCCGGGGCCGGGCGGTTGGGGAATCGTCCACCGGCGGTTGGTCGCCGTCACGGTGACGCCGGTGTCCCCGGGGCCGAGCGGTTGGGGAATAGTCCACCGGCGGTTGGTCGCCGTCATGGTGACGCCGGTGTCCCTCCACCGGTGGTTGGGAGCCTCATTTTTGGGGTAACCCCCCAAACCCCCCCCATATGGGGCATTTCCAGGAGGGTTTTGGGGTGAAACCCCAGGGTTTTGGCCATTTTTGGCAGCACGAAAGCCAAAATGCTCCTTCCAGGCCTCCTGCGATCGGGGGAAAATGCCCCAAAATCTCATTTCTGGTGGTTTTTTTTACCCTTTTTTCGTGGTGTGAGTGGATGTTGCCGGTACCGTCGGTAGAGGAGCCTCGGGCTGTGGCTACTGGTGTTATTATCCTTGAGTTTTGCCCAAAAAGTTGTTTTTTTCCCCGAAACGTTTCTGCTCCAAAGGCCCAACCAAAGGTCAGTTGGTTTTGGGGCAAAAAACGGGGTAAAAAGGTAATTGGGGTACTGAGAGGTGTCGGGAGTCCCGGCCCCTTTTTCTGCCCCGATTTTGGGCTCATTTCTGCCTGGGGGGGAGGGTGCTGGCGTGTCCCCGTCACCCGCTGGCCACAGAGGGGACCTCGGCGTGGCCGCCTGTCCCTGTCACCTGCTGGCCACAGAGGGGACCTCGGCCTGGCCGCCTGTCCCCGTCACCCTCCTCCATGTGTGTCAGTGGTCTGGTGGCCATGGAGGGGACCTCGGCGTGGCCGCCTGTCCCTGTCACCTGCTGGCCACAGAGGGGACCTCGGCCTGGCTGCCTGTCCCCGTCACCCGCCTCCATGTGTGTCAGTGGTCTGGTGGCCATGGAGGGGACCTTGGCGTGGCTGCCTGTCCCCATCACCCGCTGGCCACAGAGGGGATCTTGACCTGGCCGCCTGTCCCCGTCACCCTCCTCCGTGTGTGTCAGTGGTCTGGTGGCCATGGAGGGGACCTCGGCGTGGCCGCCTGTCCCCATCACCCGCTGGCCATAGAGGGGATCTTGACCTGGCCGCCTGTCCCCGTCACCCTCCTCCATGTGTGTCAGTGGTCTGGTGGCCATGGAGGGGACCTCGGCGTGGCTGCCTGTCCCTATCACCTGCTGGCCACAGAGGGGACCTCGGCCTGGCTGCCTGTCCCCGTCACCCGCCTCCATGTGTGTCAGTGGTCTGGTGGCCACAGAGGGGACCTCGGCGTGGCCGCCTGTCTCCATCACCCGCCTCCATGTGTGTCAGTGGTCTGGTGGCCATGGAGGGGACCTTGGCGTGGCTGCCTGTCCCCATCACCCGCTGGCCACAGAGGGGATCTTGACCTGGCCGCCTGTCCCCGTCACCCGCCTCCGTGTGTGTCAGTGGTCTGGTGGCCATAGAGGGGACCTCGGCGTGGCCGCCTGTCCCCATCACCCGCCTCCGTGTGTGTCAGTGGTCTGGTGGCCATGGAGGGGACCTCGGCGTGGCCGCCTGTCCCCATCACCCGCTGGCCATAGAGGGGACCTCGGTGTGGCCGCCTGTCCCCGTCACCCGCTGGCCATGGAGGGGACCTTGGTGTGGCCGCCTGTCCCCGTCACCCTCCTCCGTGTGTGTCAGTGGTCTGGTGGCCATGGAGGGGACCTCGGTGTGGCCGCCTGTCCCCATCACCCGCCTCTGTGTGTGTCAATGGTCTGGTGGCCACGGAGGGGACCTCAGCGTGGCCACCTGCGGCCATCAGCCGCCTCTGTGTTTGTCACCAGGCTGGTTGTTGTGGAGGGGACCTCAGTGTAGTCACCTGTCCCTGTCACCCGTCTTGCTGCGTGTCACCGTGCCGGTGGCTGCAGAGGGGACCTCAGCGGGGCCACTTGTCCCTGTCACCTACTTCACCACATGTCAGTGAGCCGGTGGCTGTGGAAGGGACCTCAGTGCAGTCGCCTGTCCCCGTCACCCGCCTCCCCATGTGTCACTGTCCCGGCGACCTCAGTGTGGCCACCTGTAGCTGTCACCCACCTCTGTGTGTGTCAGTGGGTTGGTGGCCATGGAAGGGACCTCAGTGTGACCGCCTGTGGCTGTCACCCGTCTTCATGTGTGTGTCAGCACACCGGTGGTTGTGGAGGGGACCTCAGCGTGGCTGCCTGTCCCTGTCACCTCTCTCTGCATGTGCCAGTAGGTTGGTGGCCATGGAAGGGACCTCAGTGTGGCCACTTCTGGTTGTCACCCACCTCTGTGTGTGTCACCATCTCAGTGGCCACAGAGGGGACCTTAGTGTGGCCGCCTGTCCAAGTCACCCGCTGGCCACACAGGGGACCTCGGCGTGGCCGCCTGTCCCTGTCACCCGCCTCCATGTGTGTCAGCGGCCTGGTGGCCACAGAGGGGACCTCAGTGTGGCCGCCTGTCCCCGTCACCCGCCTCTGTGTGTGTCAGCAGTCTGGTGGCCACAGAGGGGACCTCAGTGTGGCCGCCTGTCCCCGTCACCCGCCTCTGTGTGTGTCAGCAGTCTGGTGGCCACAGAGGGTACCTCAGTGCGGCCGCCTGTCCCTGTCACCCATCTTGCTGCGTGTCATCATCCTGGTGGCCACGTAGGGGACCTCAGCGTGGTCCCCTGTCCCTGTCACCTGCTTCTGCGTGTGTCAGTGGGTTGGTGGCCACGGAGGGGACCTCAGTGTGCCCATGTGTCCCTGTCACCCGTCTTCCTGCGTGTCACCGTCCCAGTGGCCGTGGAGGGGACCTCGCACAGCCACCCGTCCCTGTCAACCGCCAGCGCGTGTCCCCGTCCCCGCGGCTCAGGCTACTGTGTCCCCGCAGACGGTGACGACGAGCTGCTGCGGGGCCTCGAGGGGGCCCTGGGAGTGAAGAAGAAGAAACGGGGCCCCCGGAAGCAGAAGGAAAATAAACCCGGAAAACCACGGAAACGGAAAAAACTGGTGAGTTCCACTGGGACGCCCTGCCCGAACACCTGGGTCCTCCCGGCCGGGGTGGGGGCTGCGCCAAGCAGGGTCCTCCTGGTGCGGCTGACGGGGTCTGGGGACGGGTGACGGGGTCTGGGGACGGGTGACGGGAGTCTTAGGTTGGCTGATGGGGTCTGGGAACGGGTGACGGGGTCTGGGGACGGGTGACAGGAGTCTTAGGTTGGCTGATGGGGTCTGGGAACGGGTGATGGGGTCTGGGAACGGGTGACGGGGTCTGGGGACGGGTGACAGGAGTCTTAGGTTGGCTGATGGGGTCTGGGAACGGGTGATGGGGTCTGGGAACGGGTGACGGGGTCTGGGGACGGGTGACAGGAGTCTTAGGTTGGCTGATGGGGTCTGGGAACAGGTGACAGGGTCAGGCAATGGGTGACAGACTCTCAGGGGGGCTGACGGGGCCTGGGAATGGCGGACAGGGTCTGGGGACGGGTGACAGACTCTCAGGGTGGCTGACGGGGTCTGGGGACGATGGATGGGGGTCTGGGGATGGGTGACAGACTCTCAGGGTGGCTGACGGGGTCTGGGGACGATGGATGGGGTCTGGGACGGGTGACAGATTCTCAGAGTGGCTGATGGGGTCTGGGGACGGGTGACAGGGTCAGGCAATGGGTGACAGACTCTCAGGGGGGCTGACGGGGCCTGGGAATGGCGGACAGGGTCTGGGGACGGGTGACAGACTCTCAGGGTGGCTGACGGGGTCTGGGGACAATGGATGGGGTGTGGGGACGGGTGACAGACTCTCAGGGTGACTGACGGGGTCTGGGGACGATGGATGGGGTGTGGGGACGGGTGACAGACTCTCAGGGTGGCTGATGGGGTCTGGGGACGGGTGACAGGGTCAGGCAATGGGTGACAGACTCTCAGGGGGGCTGACGGGGTCTGGGGACGATGGATGGGGTGTGGGGACGGGTGACAGACTCTTGGGGGTGGCTGACGGGGTCTTGCAGCAGCTGATGGAGGTCTCGAGGCGACTGACGGGGTTGGAGACAACTGATGGGGTCATGAGACAGCTGATGGGGGTCTTGGGGCAGCTGAGGGGGTTGGGGGCAACTGACGGGGTCTCGGGGCGGCTGACGGGGGGTCTCAGGGCGGCTGACAGGGTTGGGGGTGACTGATGGGGGTCTCGGGGCAACTGACGGGGGTTCTGGGGCAGCTGATGGGGGTCCTTGGGTGACTGACGGGGCCCTGGGACGGCTGATGGGGGTCTCAGGGCGGCTGACAGGGTTGGGGGTGACTGATGGGGGTCTCGGGGCGGCTGATGGGGGTCCTTGGGTGACTGATGGGGTCCTGGGGTGGCTGATGGGGGTCTCAGGGTGGCTGACGGGGGCCTTGGGGTGACTGATGGGGGTCTGAGGGCGGCTGATGGGCCCCGAGGACAAGCAGTGGGCGGTGGTCTCAGGTGAGCGAGGATGAGCTGGAGTCGGAGCGGGAGGAATACCAGCGGGAAGAGTACCGGGAGAAGTCGGAGAGCGGCGGCAGCGACTCCGGGGGGGCGGCCAGGAAGCGGCGGCGGAAGCACCGCGAAAAGAAGGAGAAGAAGACGAAGAGACGGAAAAAGGCCGATGAGGAGGGGGGGCAGAAGGTGAAGGTACGGCCGGGGGGCACCCATGGGTGGGGGGCACCCGTGGGGGTCCTTGTGGAGGTCCTGTCACCCGTGTGGGTCCTTGTGAGGGTCTTGTCACCCATGTGGGTGCCTGTGGGGGTCCCATCCCCGTGTCTGGGCCCGTGGGGGGCTCCTGTCATCTGTGTGGGTGCCCTGTCACTGTGTGGGGACCCGTGGGGGTCCCAACACCCATGGGGGTCCTTGTGGGGGTCCTGACACCCGTGTGGGTCCTTGTGAGGGTCTTGTCACCCATGTGGGTGCCTGTGGGGGTCCCATCCCCGTGTCTGGGCCCGTGGGGGGCTCCTGTCATCCGTGTGGGTGCCCTGTCACTGTGTGGGGACCCGTGGGGGTCCCAACACCCATGTGGGTCCTTGTGGGGGTCCTGTCACCCATATGGGTGCCTGTGGGGGTCCTGTCACCCGTGTGGGTGCCTGTGGGGGGGTTCCATCCCCCACGTGGATCATTGTGGGGGTCCTATTGCTCATGTGGGTGCCCATGGGGGTCCTGTCACCCATGGGGGTCCTCGTGGGTGTCCCGTCACCCGTGTTGGGGTCTGTAGGGGTCCCGTCAGGTGACATGTCTCCTTGTCCTCCATGTCCCTATTCCCGTGTGTTTCTTGTCCCTCTGTCCCGGTGCCGGTCTCTGTCATGTCCTCCCCCCCCGGTGTCCCCCCGTGTCCCCCCCCGGTGTCCCCCCGTGTCCCCTTCCCCGGCGCAGGCGGTGGAGCAGAAGTCCTCGGCGCAGCTGCTGGGGGCCTGGGGGCTGGAGGACGTGGACCACGTCTTCACCGAGGAGGACTATCACACCCTCACCAACTACAAGGCCTTCAGCCAGTTCATGAGGTGGGGTCCTGGGGGGCACCTTGGGGTGCTGGGGGGCACCTCGGGGTGCTGCAGGGTCCTTCTGGGTGCTGGGGGACACTTCAGGGTGCTGGGGGGGGACTTTTAGGGCATCTCAGGGTGCTGAGGGGCACCTCAGGGTGCTGGAGGGTCCCTCTGGGTGCTGGGGGACACCTCAGGGTCCTTAGGGGTCTCTCTGGGTGCTGGGGGCTGCTTCAGGGTGCTGGTGGGGATGATTTTAGGGCACCTCAGGGTGCTGGAGGGTCCTTCTGGATGCTGGGGGACACTTCAGGGTGCTGGGGGGGGTCCTTTTAGGGCATCTCAGGGTGCTGAGGGGCACCTCAGGGTGCTGGAGGGTCCCTCTGGGTGCTGGGGGACACCTCAGGGTCCTTAGGGGTCTCTCTGGGTGCTGGGGGCTGCTTCAGGGTGCTGGGGGGGGACGATTTTAGGGCAGCTCGGGGTGCTGGAGGGTCCCTTTGGGTGCTGGGGGACACTTCAGGATGCTGGGGGGGGACTTTTAGGGTGTCTCAGGGTGCTGGGGGGCACCTCAGGGGGATGGGGGGGCACCTTGGGGTGCTGGGGGTCACCTCGGGGTGCTGCAGGGTCCTTCTGGGTGCTGGGGGACACTTCAGGGTGCTGGGGGGGGACTTTTAGGGCATCTTAGGGTGCTGGGGGGCACCCTGGGGGCATGGGGGGGCACCTTGGGGTCCTGGGGGTCACCTCAGGGTGCTGCAGGGTCTCTCTGGGGGCTGGGGGCTGCTTCAGGGTGCTGGTGGGGATGATTTTAGGGCAGCTCGGGGTGCTGGAGGGTCCCTTTGGGTGCTGGGGGACACTTCAGGATGCTGGGGGGGGACTTTTAGGGTGTCTCAGGGTGCTGGGGGGCACCTCAGGGTCCTTAGGGGTCTCTCTGGGTGCTGGGGGCTGCTTCAGGGTGCTGGTGGGGGTCTTTTTAGGGCACCTCATGGTGCTGGGGGGTGCCCTCAGGATGTTGGGGGGACACCTCAGGGTGCTGGGTGGACACAGGGGGCACCTTGGGGTCCTGGGGGACCACGGGGGCACCTCAGGGTGCTGAGAAGCCATGGGGGTACCCTGGGGTGAAAAGGGGTCTGTGGGGAGCATCAGTGGAGCCTGGGTGCCCCCCCGGGTGCCCCTATTCCCCCTGGGTGCCCCCCCCGGACCCGTGGGTGCCCCGGACGCCCGGTTTCCCAGCCCACCTCTCTCCGTCTCTCCCCGTCAGGCCCCTGATCGCCAAGAAGAACCCCAAAATCCCCATGTCGAAGATGATGACCATCCTGGGGGCCAAGTGGCGGGAGTTCAGCGCCAACAACCCCTTCAAGGGCTCCGCCGCCGCCGTGGCCGCCGCCGCCGCCGCTGCCGCCGCCGCCGTGGCCGAGCAAGTGTCGGCCGCCGTGGCCGCCGTGGCCCCCGAGGCGCCCCCCCCGCCCCTGCGTAAGGCCAAGACCAAGGAGGGAAAAGGTGGGTGCTGCCCGGACGCCTGGGTCCTCGCCGGGTTTGGGGAGGGGGTGCCCGGATGCCTGTGTCCCCCCCCGGTTGCCTGGGTGCCCCCCCCGACACCTGGGTGCTCTCCAGGTTTGGGGAGCGGGTGTCTGGGTGCCCCCTGGACACCTGGGTGTCCTGTCCCCCCCCCCCCGCCCCGAATGCCTGGGTCCTCATGGGTTGGGGGGGTCCCTGGGGCAATTTGGGGGGTCCCTAGGGGGATCCTGGGGGGCTTTGGGGCTCCGTGGGGCAATTTGGGGGGGCCTTGGTGGGGTTGGGGGATCCTTTAGGAATCCTTTGGGCTTTAGGGATCCTTGGGTGGGTTGGGGGTCCCTTGGGGGATCCTGGGGGGCTTTGGGGATCCCCTGGGGGGACTTTAGTGGTCCCTGGGGCAATTTGGGGGGTCCCTAGGGGGATCCTGGGGGGCTTTGGGGATCCCTGGGGGGACTTTAGTGGTCCCTGGGGCAATTTGGGGGGTCCCTAGGGGGATCCTGGGGGGCTTTGGGGGTCCCTGGGGCAATTTGGGGGGTCCCTAGGGCGATCCTGGGGGGAGTTGGGGGTTCCTGGGGAGGCTTTAGGGATCCTTGGGAAGGGTTGGGGGTCCCTAGAGGGATCCTGGGGGACTTTGGGGGTCCCTGGGGGGATCCTGGGAGCAGTTTGGGGGTGCCTGGGGTGGGTTGGGGCATTCCCTAGGGGATTTGGGGGTCCCTAGAAGGATCTTGGGGGGAGTTGGGGATCCTGGGAGGGTTTGGGGGTCCCTAGAGGATCCTGAGGGCAGCTGGGGATCCCTAAGGGGATCCTGGGGGGGGTTGGGGGGCCCTTAGGGTCCTCAAGGGGCCGGGGGAGGGGGTGCCTGGGTGCCCCCACCCCGAACGCCTGGGTCCCCCCCCCCCTCAGGTCCCGGCCACAAGAAGCGCAGCAAGAGCCCGCGGGTGCCGGAGCTGAAGAGGAAGATGAAGGGGAGGAAGATGGCGCCGCTGAAGATCAAACTGGGCGTCCTGGGCGGCAAGAGGAAGAAGAGCAGCTCGGTAGGGCCCGGACACCTGGGTCCCCTCCTGTCCCCAAGTGTCCCCAAGCGGTGGCACCCCGTCCCGCGGCCCCATCCCGCCACTGCCCCTGCCCCGCATCTCCCTGTCCCCTCCACCTTCTGCTCTCCCGGTCCCCTTGTCCCCCCCCCCAATGCCACCCGCTGTCCCCCCCGCCCCCCCGATGCCACCCGGTGTCACCCGCTGTCCCCGATGTCACCCGCTGTCCCCGGGCAGAGCGAGGACGCGGGGGAGGCAGAGGAGGAGTCGGACGCCGAGAGCCCCGGGGTGCTGGGTGCCACCGCCCGCCCCGACCCCACCACCCGCCTCAAGAAACTCAAACGGGGACGTCCCGGTCGCAAGAAGAAGAAGGGTGAGTGTCCCCAAGTGTCACCGACCCCCCGGGTGCCACCACCGCCCACCCCAGACCCCGCGGCGGGGACGCCGGGTGACGCCCCTGTCCCCCCCGCCCTCTCTCCTTGCAGCCCCCTGCGCCGGCCTCAGCCGGGAGCGCGGCCCCGTGGGGACGGGCACGGCGCCCGCGCACGGTGAGACACCCCCACACCCCCCCCCCGCTGTCCCCAAATTGTCACCCGGGGTCCCCTGAGCCCGTGGTGTCCCCCCCGAGCGGGGTCCTCGGTCCCTTCCCCGTGTCGGTGGTGGCGTCTGGGGGAGTCCCCAGCCCCTGGCTTCTTCCAAGGGGTGTAGCGGTGTCCCCGTGTCCCCGTCACCCTGTCCCCACCATCTGTCCTGGGCATTTGGTGTCCCCAGGTATCCCAGTGTCCCCGTGTCCCTGTCCCCTGGTGTCCCCATCTCCTGGTGTCCCCAGTGCCCATGTCCCTGGAGCCACCCCATCCCAGTGCTCCCATCCACCCAGTGCCCCCGCTGTCCCCATCCCTGGTGTCCCTGTCCCCTGCTGCCCCCATCCCCAGTGTCCCCAGTGCCACCATGCCCCTATCCCTGGGTGTCTCCATCCCCAGTGCCCCTGTCCTCCAATGTCCCCATCCCCAGTGTCCCCAGTACCCATGTCCCCATCCCTGATCGCCCCCATCCCTGGGTGTCCCCAACCCCAGTGCCCTCACCCCCCAGTGCCCCCAGTGCCCCTGTTCCCACTGCCCCTATGCCCCCATGTCCCCATCCCCAGTGCCCCCAGCACCCCTGTCCCCCACTGTCCCCATCCCCAGTGCCTCTGTCCCCCGCTGTCCCCATCCCCCTGTCCACTGGTGCCTCCCCGTCTCCAGTGCCCCCATGTCCCCATCCCCAGTGCCTCCATCCCCCTGTCCCCCAGTGTCCCCATCCCCAGTGCCCCCAGCACCCCTGTCCCCTGCTGTCCCCATCCCCAGTGCCTCTGTCCCTCTCTGTCCCCATCCCCAGTGCCCCCAGTGCCCCTATCCCCCAGTATCCCCCTCCCCAGTGCCCCCATCCCCAGTGCCTCCAGTGCCTCCGTCCCCCTCCCCAGTGCTCCCAGCGCCCCTGTCCCCCAGTGTCCCCCTCCCCCGTGCCCCCAGCACCTCTGTCCCTCTCTGTCCCCATCCCCAGTGCCCCCAGCACCCCTGTCCCCCAGTGTCCCCCATCCCCAGTGCCCCCATCCCCCGCTGTCCCCCTCCCCAGTGCCCCCCTCCACAGTGCCCCCATCCCCAGTATCCCCCTCCCCAGTGCCCCCATCCCCAGTGCCTCCAGTGCCTCTGTCCCCCTCCCCAGTGCTCCCAGCGCCCCTGTCCCCCAGTGTCCCCCATCCCCAGTGCCCCCAGCGCCCCTGTCCCTCTCTGTCCCCCTCCCCAGTGCTCCCAGCGCCCCTGTCCCCCAGTGTCCCCCATCCCCAGTGCCCCCAGCGCCCCTGTCCCTCTCTGTCCCCCTCCCCAGTGCCCCCAGCACCCCTGTCCCCCAGTGTCCCCCTCCCCGTGCCCCCAGCGCCCCTATCCCCCAGTATTCCCTTCCCCAGTGCCCCCAGTGCCCCCAGTGCCTCTGTCCCCCTCCCCAGTGCCCCCAGCACCTCTATCCCCCAGTGTCCCTATCCCCAGTACCCCCAGCGCCCCTATCCCCCAGTATCCCCATCCCCAGTGCCCACAGTGCCCCCATCCCCTGCTGTCCCCCTCCCCAGTGTCCCCCTCCCCAGTGCCCCCAGCACCCTGTCCCCCAGTGTCCCCATCCCCAGTGCCCCCAGCACCTCTGTCCCTCTCTGTCCCCCTCCCCAGTGCCCCCAGTGCCCCTATCCCCCAGTATCCCCCTCCCCAGTGCCCCCAGTGCCCCCATCCCCTGCTGTCCCCCATCCCCAGTGCCCCCAGCGCCCCTATCCCCCAGTATCCCCCTCCCCAGTGCCCCCAGTGTCCCCGTCCCTCAGTGTCCCCCTCCCCAGTGCCCCCAGCACCCTGTCCCCCAGTGTCCCCATCCCCAGTGCCCCCAGCACCTCTGTCCCTCTCTGTCCCCCTCCCCAGTGCCCCCAGTGCCCCTATCCCCCAGTATCCCCCTCCCCAGTGCCCCCAGTGCCCCCATCCCCTGCTGTCCCCCATCCCCAGTGCCCCCATCCCCAGTGCCCCCAGCGCCCCTATCCCCCAGTATCCCCCTCCCCAGTGCCCCCAGTGCCCCCGTCCCCCAGTATCCCCCTCCCCAGTGCCCCCATCCCCAGTGCCCCCAGCGCCCCTATCCTCCAGTATCCCCCTCCCCAGTGCCCCCAGTGCCCCTATCCTCCAGTATCCCCCTCCCCAGTGCCCCCAGTGCCCCCGTCCCCCAGTATCCCCCTCCCCAGTGCCCCCCCCCATCAATCCGGGTGGCAGCGGGCGGTGCGTGGCGTCCCCGCAGGGCCGGGGCCGGAGGAGGAGGGGGACGGCTACGAGACGGACCACCAGGACTACTGCGAGGTGTGCCAGCAGGGCGGGGAGATCATCCTCTGCGACACTTGTCCCCGCGCCTACCACCTCGTCTGCCTCGACCCCGAGCTCGACCGCGCGCCCGAGGGACGCTGGAGCTGCCCCCACTGCGTGAGCTGCGGGGCTTTGGGGGGCGGGGGGGTCCCTGGGGGGGTTTGGGGGTTCCTAGAGGGTTCCCTGGGGGGCGTTGGGGGTCCTAGAGGGGTCCCTGGAGGGGTTTGGGGGTCTCGGGGAGCTTTAGGGGTTCCTAGAGGGGTCCCTAAGGGGGTTTGGGGGTTCCCAGAGGGGTCCCTGAGGGGGTTTGGGGGTCCTAGAGGGGTCCCTGGAGGGGTTTGGGGGTCTCGGGGAGCTTTGGGGGTTCCTAGAGGGGTCCCTAAGGGGGTTTGGGGCTTCCTAGAGGGGATCCTGGAGGGGTTTGGGGGTCTCTGGGGGCTTTGGGGGTTCCTAGAGGGGTCCCTGAGGGGGTTTGGGGGTTCCTAGAGGGGTTCCTGGAGGGGTTTGGGGGTCTCTGGGGGCTTTGGGGGTTCCTAGAGGGGTCCCTGGAGGGGGTGGGGGTCGCTAGGGGATCCCTGGGGAGGTTTGGGGGGTCCTTGGGGGCTTTGGGGGTTCCTAGAGGGGTCCCTGAGGGCATTTGGGGGTCCCTAGGGGGTCCCTGGGAGGCGTTGGGAGTTCCTAGAGGGGTTCCTGGAGGGGTTTGGGGGTCTCTGGGGGCTTTGGGGGTTCCTAGAGGGGTCCTTGGGGAGGTTTGGGGGGTCCCTGGAGGGGTTTGGGGGTCTTTGGGGGCTTTGGGGGTTCCTAGAGGGGTCCTTGGGGAGGTTTGGGGGGTCCCTGGAGGGGTTTGGGGGTCCCTTGGGGAATCCTGGGTGCTTTGGTGGTCCCTGAGGGGGGTTGCGGGTTCCTAGAGGGGTCCCTGGGAGGGAATGGGGGGTCCCTGGGGGGAGTTTAGGGGTCCCTAGGGGTTCCCTGGGGGGGTTGGGGGTTCCTAGAAGGGTCCCCAGGAGGTTTGGGTGTCCCTGGAGGACGTCCCCAGGAGGCTGGGTGTCGCTCAGGGTGTCCCCAGGAGGTCTGGGTGTCCCTCAGGGTGTCCCCGGGAGGTTTGGGGTCCCTGGGTGCTGTTTTGGGGGTGTCCCCAGGAGGTCTGGGTGTCCCTCAGGCCATCCCCAGGAGTTTGGGTGTCCCTCAGGGTGTCCCCAGGAGGTCTGGGTGTCCCTCAAGGTGTCCCCAGGAGGCTGGGTGTCCCTCAGGTCATCCCCAGGAGTTTGGGTGTCCCTCAAGGTGTCCCCAGATGGTCTGGGTGATGCTCAAGGTGTCCCCAGGAGGTTTGGGTGTCCCTAGGGGTTCCCTGGGGGGGTTGGGGGTTCCTAGAAGGGTCCCCAGGAGGTTTGGGTGTCCCTGGAGGACGTCCCCAGGAGGCTGGGTATCGCTCAGGGTGTCCCCAGGAGGTCTGGGTGTCCCTCAGGTCATCCCCAGGAGTTTGGGTGTCCCTCAAGGTGTCCCCAGGAGGTCTGGGTGTCCCTCAAGGTGTCCCCAGGAGGCTGGGTGTCCCTCAGGTCATCCCCAGGAGGTCTGGGTGTCCCTCAAGGTGTCCCCAGATGGTCTGGGTGATGCTCAAGGTGTCCCCAGGAAGTTTGGGTGTCCCTCAAGGTGTCCCCAGATGGTCTGGGTGTCCCTCAGGGTGTCCCCGGGAGGTTTGGGGTCCCTGGGTGCTGTTTTGGGGGTGTCCCCAGGAGGTTTGGGTGTCCCTCAGGCCATCCCCAGGGGGTTTGGGTGTCCCTCAGTGTGTCCCCAGGAGGCGTGGGGTCCCTGGGTGCTGTTTTGGGGGCCTCCCCAGGAGGTTTGGGGTGCCTGACGCTGGGTGTCGCTCAGGAGAAGGAGGGGGTGCAGTGGGAAGCGAAGGAGGAAGAGGAGGAGGAGGAGGAGGAGGAGGAGGAAGGGGAGAAGGAGGAGGAGGACGACCACATGGAGTACTGCCGGGTGTGCAAGGACGGCGGGGAGCTGCTCTGCTGCGACGCCTGCGTCTCCTCCTACCACATCCACTGCCTCAACCCCCCCCTGCCCGAGGTCCCCAACGGCGAGTGGCTCTGTCCCCGCTGCACGGTACGGGGCCGCGGGGGCCAGCGGGGACGGGGACGGGGACAGGGATGGGGACAGGGATGGGGATGGGGATGGGACAGGGATGGGGACAGGGATGGGGACAGGGACCTGGTGGGGACGGGAGAGGGATGGGGACAGGGACGGGGATGGGGACAGGGACCTGGTGGGGATGGGAGAGGGATGGGGACAGGAGAGGGATGGGGACAGGGACGGGGATGGGACAGGGACCTGGTGGGGATGGGAGAGGGACGGGGACGGGGACAGGGATGGGGATGGGACAGGGATGGGGACAGGGACCTGGTGGGGACGGGAGAGGGATGGGGACAGGGACAGGGATGGGACAGGGACCTGGTGGGGATGGGAGAGGGATGGGGACAGGAGAGGGATGGGGACAGGGACAGGGATGGGGACAGGACAGGGACCTGGTGGGGACAGGATGTTGGGGGGGATGGGACAGGGATGGGGACAGGGACAGGGATGGGGACAAGGACAGGGATGGGGACAGGACAGGGACCTGGTGGGGGTGGGACAGGGATGGGGACGGGGACAGGGATGGGGACAGGGACAGGGATGGGGACAGGAGAGGGCTGGGGACAGGGACCTGGTGGGGCTGGGGACAGGGTTGGGATGGGACAGGGACCTGGTGGGGGTGGGACAGGGATGGGGACGGGAGAGGGATGGGGACAGGGAGGGGGATGGGACAGGGAGCTGGTGGGGACGGGAGAGGGATGGGACATGGGTTGGGATGGGACAGGGACCTGGTGGGGACGGGGACAGGGATGGGGACAGGGACGGGGATGGGGACAGGGACAGGGATAGGGATGAGACAGGACAGGGATGGGGACAGGAGAGGGGGGTGGGGACATGGGTTGGGATGGGACAGGGACCTGATGGGGACAGGGACGGGGATGGGGACGGGACAGGGATGGGGACGGGACAGGGAGCTGGTGGGGATGGGGACAGGAGAGGGATGGGACAGGGACCTGGTGGGGACGGGGACAGGGATGGGGACAGGGAAGGGATGGGGATGGGACAGGGACGGGGACAGGGACCTGGTGGGGATGGGAGAAGGATGGGACATGGGTTGGGATGGCACAGGGACCTCGTGGGGATGGGGACAGGGAGGGGGATGGGACAGGGACCTGGTGGGGATGCGACAGGGATGGGGATGGGACAGGGATGGGGACAGGGACAGGGATGGGACATGGGTTGGGATGGGACAGGGAGCTGGTGGGGACGGGGACAGGGATGGGACATGGGTTGGGATGGGACAGGGAGCTGGTGGGGACGGGGACAGGGATGGGACATGGGTTGGGATGGGACAGGGAGCTGGTGGGGGCGGGGACGGGGATGGGACGTGGGTTGGGATGGGACGGGGACGTGATGGGGACAGGGACAGCTCAAGGCTGGGGACAGGGAGCTGATGGGAATGGGAATAGGACAGGAATGGGGACAGGGACAGGACTTGATGGGGACAGGGGTGGGGACAGGGATGGGATCTGATGGGGACAGGACGGGGATGGGGACAGGGACAGAGATGAGGACAGGGGAGGCTCAAGGGTGGGGACAAGGCCAGGAGAGGGATGGGGACAGGGACGGGACTTGATGGGGACAGGGATGGTTCAGGGTTGGGGACAGGGACAGGACCTGATGGGGACAGGGACAGGGATGGGGACAGGGATGGTTCAGGGTTGGGGACAGGGACAGGACCTGATGGGGACAGGGACGGTTCAGGGTTGGGGACAGGGACAGGACAGGGATGGGGATGGGGTGGCGCAAGGCTGGGGACAGGGACGGGTGGGGACAGGGATGGTTCAGGGTTGGGGACAGGACAGGGATGGGGACAGGGATGGGGACGGGGTCGCTCGAGGCTGGGGACAGGGATAGGGATGGGGACAGGGATGGGGACAGGGATGGGGATAGGGTGGCTCAAGGTTGGGGACAGGGACAGGACAAGGATGGGGACAGGGTGGCTCAAGGCTGGGGACAGGAGAGGGATGGGGACAGGGATGGCTCAAGGCTGGGGACAGGGACAGGACAGGGATGGGGACAGGAGAGGGATGAGGACAGGGATGGGGACAGGGATGGCTCAAGGCTGGGGACAGGGAACAGGACAGGGATGGGGACAGGGATGGGGACAGGGGTGGGGATGGGGTGGCTCAAGGTTGGGGACAGGGACAGGAGAGGGATGGGGACAGGGATGGGGACAGGGACGTGGACGGGGTGGCTCAAGTTTGGGGCCAGGGCCAGGGGTGGGGACAGGGATGGCTCAAGGTTGGGGACAGGGACAGGACAGGGATGGGGACAGGGATGGCTCAAGGCTGGGGACAGGACAGGGATGGGGACGGGGACAGGACAGGGATGGGGACAGGGACAGGACAGGGATGGGGACAGGGATGGCTCAAGGTTGGGGACAGGACAGGGATGGGGACAGGGATGGGGACAGAGACAGGACAGGGACGGGGACAGGGATGGCTCAAGTTTGGGGACAGGGCGAGGGGTGGGGACAGGGACAGGACCTGATGGGGACAGGGATGGCTCAAGGTTGGGGATGGGGACAGGGACGTGGACGGGGTGGCTCAAGTTTGGGGACAGGGCCGGGGGTGGGGACAGGGATGGCTCAAGGTTGGGGACAGGGCCAGGACAGGGATGGGGACAGGGATGGCTCAAGGCTGGGGACAGGACAGGGATGGAGACAGGGACAGGACAGGGATGGGGACGGGGATGGGGACAGGGACAGGACAGGGATGGGGACAGGGATGGCTCAAGGTTGGGGACAGGACAGGGATGGGGACAGGGATGGGGACAGGGACAGGACAGGGATGGGGACGGGGATGGGGACAGGGATGGCTCAAGGGTGGGGACAGGACAGGGATGGGGACAGGGATGGGGACAGGGATGGTTCAGGGTTGGGGACAGGACAGGGATGGGGACGGGGATGGGGACAGGGATGGTTCAGGGTTGGGGACAGGACAGGGGTGGGGACAGGGATGGGGACAGGGATGGTTCAGGGTTGGGGACAGGACAGGGGTGGGGACAGGGATGGGGACAGGGACAGGACAGGGATGGGGACGGGGATGGGGACAGGGATGGTTCAGGGTTGGGGACAGGACAGGGGTGGGGACAGGGGTGGGGACAGGGATGGGGACAGGGACAGGACAGGGATGGGGACGGGGATGGGGACAGGGATGGTTCAGGGTTGGGGACAGGACAGGGATGGGGACAGGGATGGGGACAGGGATGGTTCAGGGTTGGGGACAGGACAGGGATGGGGACAGGGATGGTTCAGGGTTGGGGACAGGACAGGGGTGGGGACAGGGATGGGGACAGGGATGGTTCAGGGTTGGGGACAGGACAGGGGTGGGGACAGGGGTGGGGACAGGGATGGGGACAGGGACAGGACAGGGATGGGGACGGGGATGGGGACAGGGATGGTTCAGGGTTGGGGACAGGACAGGGGTGGGGACAGGGGTGGGGACAGGGACAGGACAGGGATGGGGACGGGGATGGGGACAGGGATGGTTCAGGGTTGGGGACAGGACAGGGATGGGGACAGGGATGGGGACAGGGATGGGGACAGGGACAGGGGTGGGGACAGGGGTGGGGACAGGGACAGGACAGGGATGGGGACGGGGATGGGGACAGGGATGGTTCAGGGTTGGGGACAGGACAGGGATGGGGACAGGGATGGGGACAGGGATGGTTCAGGGTTGGGGACAGGACAGGGGTGGGGACAGGGATGGGGACAGGGATGGCTCAAGGTTGGGGACAGGGCCAGGGGTGGGGACAACCACAAGGATGGGGCCAGGGCACAGGGATGCGCCACCCCCACCTTGGGGACAGAGGGGGGGGGACACCTACCCCCCCCCCCCCCCCAGCAACCCCTCACTCTGGGTGTATCGGGGGGGGGCCCACACGACGTCCCCGTGTCCCCCGCCGTGTCCCCAACCCCGCCGTGTCCCCAACCCCGCAGTGCCCGGTGCTGAAGGGGCGGGTGCAGAAGATCCTGTACTGGCGGTGGGGGGAGCCGCCCCCCCCCGTGGCCGCCCCCCCCGGGGCCCCCCCCGAGGGCCCCCCCCCGGCGCTGCAGGGCCGCTCCGAGCGCGAGTTCTTCGTCAAGTGGGTGGGCCTCTCCTACTGGCACTGCTCCTGGATCAAGGAGCTGCAGGTACGGGGGGGCCCGCGCCCCCAAACTGGGGGGGGCCGGGAGAGCCAGGCTGGGGGGGGGGGCGATGGGGGGAGGGGGGCTGATAGACCCGGTTGGGGGGGGGCATGGTACTGGGGGGGGGCTGATAGACCCGGTTTGGGGGGGGCATGGTACTGGGGGGGGGGGTGATCTATCCAGTTTGGGGGGGCTCTGGTACTGGGGGGGGGCTGATCTACCCAGTTTGGGGGGGCCCTGATACTGGGGGGGGGCTGATCGACCCAGTTTGAGGGGGCCCTGGTATGGGAGGGGGGACTGATAGACCCGGTTGGGGGGGCCCTGATACTGGGGGGGGCTGATCGACCCAGTTTGGGGGGGGCATGGTACTGGGGGGGGGGGCAATATCAGGGTGTCTTGATCTACCCAGTTTGGGGGGGCCCTGATACTGGAGGGGGCTGATAGACCCAGTTTGGGGGGGCCCTGGTACTGGGGGGGGGGGGGGGCTGATCAACCCAGTTTGGGGGGGCCCCGATATCAGGGTGTCTTGATAGACCCAGTTTGGGGGGGGGCCTGATACTGGGGGGGCTGATCTACCCAGTTTGGGGGGGCCCCCCCGATACCGGGGTGTCTTGATAGACCCAGTTTGGGGGGGCCCTGATACTGGGGGGGGCTGATCTACCCAGTTTGGGGGGGGCCCTGATACTGGGGGGGGGCCGATAGACCCGGTTTGGTGGGGCTCCAATAGCGGGGTGTCTCAATAGACCCAGTTTGGGGGGGCCCTGATAATGGGGGGGGCTGATCTACCCAGTTTGGGGGGGACCCAATAGTGGGGGGACCCCATCCACCACCCTTGGGGGGGTCCCCGATAGCGGGGTGTCTCAATAGACCCAGTCTGGGGGGGCCCCGATGCCGGGGGGGGGGGGCTGATCTACCCAGTTTGGGGGGGCCCCGATATCAGGGTGTCTTGATAGACTGAGCTTGGGGGGGGCTGGGCCTGGAGACACCCCAATATCCCCAGTTGGGGGGGGGCTGGGGGGTTCCCCAGGACTGGGGACACCCCAATATCCCTAGTTGGGGGGGGCTGGGGGGGTCCCCAGGACTGGGGACACCCCAGTATCCCCAGTTGGGGGGGCCTGGGGCTGGTAACACCCCAGTATCCCCAGTTGGGGGGGTTCCCCAGGACTGGGGACACCCCAATATCCCCAGTTGGGGCGGCCTGGGGCTGGGGACACCCCAATATCCCCAGTTGGGGGGGTTCCCCAGGATTGGTGACACCCCAGTATCCCCAGTTGGGGGGGGCCTGGGGCTGGTAACACCCCAGTATCCCCAGTTGGGGGGGTTCCCCAGGACTGGGGACACCCCAATATCCCCAGTTGGGGGGGGCCTGGGGCTGGGGACACCCCAATATCCCCAGTTGGGGGGGTTCCCCAGGATTGGTGACACCCCAGTATCCCCAGTTGGGGGGGCCTGGGGCTGGTAACACCCCAGTATCCCCAGTTGGGGGGGGTCCTCAGGACTGGGGACACCCCAATATCCCCAGTTGGGGGGGGCCTGGGGCTGGGGACACCCCAATATCCCCAGTTGGGGGGGTTCCCCAGGATTGGTGACACCCCAGTATCCCCAGTTGGGGGGGGCCTGGGGCTGGTGACACCCCAGTATCCCCAGTTGGGGGGGTTCCCCGGACTGGTGACACCCCAAAATCCCCAGTTGGGGGGGGCCTGGGGCTGGTGACACCCCAATATCCCCAGTTGGGGGGGTTCCCCGGACTGGTGACACCCCAGTATCCCCAGTTGGGGGGGGGATCCCCACTTTCAGGGCCCCCCAACACCCCCACCTCGGGGACTCCATGCCCCCCCCCCCCCCCAATCCCTGGGCCAGGGCAGGGGGAGAGAGGCAGCACCCTGGGGGGGGGGGTGTCCTTGCCCCCCGCTAATTTTGGGGTGCCCCCCGCTAATTTTGGGGTGCCCCCCCCCCTTCCACAGCTGGAGATCTTCCACCTGGTGATGTACCGCAACTACCAGCGCAAGAACGACATGGACGAGCCCCCCCCCCTCGACTACGGCTCGGGGGACGACGACCCCAAAAGTGAAAAACGGGGGGCAGGGGGGGACCCCCTTTTCCGGGGGATGGAGGAACGCTTCTACCGCTACGGCATCAAACCCGAGTGGATGACGGTGCACCGCATCATCAATCACAGGTGGGGGGGGGGGGGGGGGAGCACCCAAGGGTGTCACGGGGGTGCCCGGGGGATCCCCCCCCCCGTGGGGCACCCCCAAATTGGGAGGGGATGGGGGGTGTCGGTATGGGGGCAGGGGAGAGCCTGGGTGGGGTTTGGGGACACTCTGGGGACCCTTGGGTCCTCTAAGGACACCCCCAGCCCCCATGGGTGCCCCCCAGCACCCATCAGTGTCCCCCGGCACCCATGGGTGTCCCCGCCCATTGGGAGCAGTCAGACACTGTCCCCAGGTGACCCCATGTCCCCTCCATGTGGCCCTGTCCCCAGGTGACCCCGTGTCCTGTGTGTCCCTGTCCCCAGGTGACCCCATGTCCTGTTTGTCCCTGTCCCCAAGTGACCCCGTGTCCCCTCCAGGTGGCCCTGTCCCCGAGTGACCCCATGTCCTGTTTGTCCCCAAGTGACCCCGTGTCCTCTCCATGTGGCCCTGTCCCCAAGTGACCTTGTGTCCTGTGTGGCCCTGTCCCCAAGTGACCCCGTGTCCCCTCCATGTGGCCCTGTCCCCAGGTGACCCCATGTCCTGTTTGTCCCTGTCCCCAAGTGACCCCGTGTCCCCTCCAGGTGGCCCTGTCCCCGAGTGACCCTGTGTCCTGTGTGGCCCTGTCCCCAAGTGACCCCGTGTCCCCTCCATGTGGCCCTGTCCCCGAGTGACCCTGTGTCCTGTGTGGCCCTGTCCCCGAGTGACCCCGTGTCCCATCCATGTGGCCCTGTCCCCAGGTGACCCCGTGTCCCATCTGTGTCCCTGTCCAAGTGACCCCATGTCCCTTCTGTGTCCCCAGGTGACCCTGTGTCCTGTTTGGCCCTGTCCCCAAGTGACCCCGTGTCCCCTCCATGTGGCCCTGTCCCCGAGTGACCCTGTGTCCTGTGTGTCCCTGTCCCCAGGTGACCCCGTGTCCTGTGTGGCCCTGTTCCCAAGTGACCCCGTGTCCCCTCTGTGTGGCCCTGTCCCCAGGTGACCCCGTGTCCCATCCATGTGTCCTTGTCCCCAGATGCCCTACGTCCCCTCTGTGTGGCCCTGTCCCCAGGTGACCCCGTGTCCCCAGGTGACCCCGTATCCTGTCCGTATGTCCCTGTCCCCATGTCACCCCCTGACCCCGGGTGACCCCTGCGCTGGGGTGTCCCCAGTGTCTCCCTGATGGCAGCCGGTGACAGCAGGTGACCCCTGGTGGCACTCGAGTGCCTTCCATGTGCCCCGCTGTCACCCACGCCCTGGTGGCACGTGCCAACCCCCGCCTGGCCCCGCTTCGCTCCTGCCTGTCCCCGTGTCACCCGGGGGTGCCCGGTGTCCTCATGGGTGCTTGCTGTCACCTGGGGGTGCCCGGTGTCCCCAGGGGTGCTTGCTGTCACCCATGGTGCCCTGTGTCCCTGGGTGCCCAGTGTCCCCGCTGTTCCCACTGACCCTGTGGTGCCCGTTGTCCCCAGGTGCCTGTTGTCACCCCAACGGTGCCCATTGTCCCCTGGGTGCCTGTTCCCCCGTGGCACCCGTTGTCACCCCATGGTGCCCATTGTCCCTTGGGTGCCTGTTGCCCCGTGGTGCCCGTTGTAACCCTGCGGTGCCCATTGTTCCTTGGGTGCCTGTTGTCCCCTGGGTGCCTGTTGTCCCAGGGTGCCCATTGTCACCCTGCAGTGCCCATTGTCCCTTGGGTGCCTGTTGTCCTGGGGTGCCCGTTGTCCCCCTGTGGTGCCTGGTGTCCCCACGATGCCCAGTGTCCCCTGGGTGCCTGTTGTCCCCACGATGCCCAGTGTCCCCACGGCGCCCATTACTCCCATGGTGCCGGCTGTCCCCACGATGCCCGGTGTCCCTGCAGTGCCCATTGCACCTGTGATGCCCGGTGTCCCCATGGTGCCCGTTACTCCCGTGGTGCCCGGTGTCCCCCGGGTGCTCGGTGTCCCCTGGGTGCCTGTTGTCCCCGTGGTGCCCCATGCCCCTGTTGTGCCCGTTGTCCCCTGGCTGCCCAGTGTCCCCCTGGTGCCCGTTGTCCCCTGGGTGCCCAGTGTCCCCATGGTGCCCGTTACCCCCGTGGTGCCTGTTGCTCCCCGGGTGCCCGGTGTCCCCATGGTGCCCGTTACCCCCGTGGTGCCTGTTGCTCCCCGGGTGCCCGGTGTCCCCATGGTGCCCGTTACCCCTGTGGTGCCTGTTGCTCCCCGGGTGCCCGGTGTCCCCATGGTGCCCAGTGTCCCCGTGATGCCCGGCATCCCCATGGTGCCCAGCGTCCCCGTGATGCCCAGCGTCCCCGTGATGCCCAGTGTCCCCTGTGGTGCCCGTTACTCCCGTGGTGCCCGTTACCCCTGTGGTGCCTGTTACCCCCATGGTGCCCAGTGTCCCCGTGGTGCTCATTACCCCCGTGGTGCCTGTTGCCACCCCGGTGCCTGTTGTCCCCTGGGTGCCTGGTGTCCCCCGTGGTGCCTCTTACCCCCGTGGTGCCTGTTGCCACCCTGGTGCCCGTTGTCCCCTGGGTGCCCAGTGTCCCCATGGTGCCCGTTACCCCCGTGGTGCCTGTTGCCACCCTGGTGCCCGTTGTCCCCTGGGTGCCCAGTGTCCCCATGGTGCCCGTTACCCCCGTGGTGCCCGTTACCCCCGTGGTGCCTGTTGTCCCCCGGTGCCTGGCGTCCCCCAGGTGCCCGGTGTCCCCCGTGGTGCTCGTTACCCCCGTGGTGCCCAGTGTCCCCATGGTGCCCGTTGTCCCCCGGTGCCCGGCGTCCCCCGGGTGCCCGGTGCGGGGCGTGACGGCGTGCCGCGCAGCGTGGACCGGAAGGGGCAGTACCACTACCTGGTGAAGTGGCGGGACCTGCCCTACGACCAGGCCACCTGGGAGGAGGACGAGATGCCCATCCCCGACTACGACCTCCACAAGCTGGCCTACTGGAAGCACCGGTGAGGGACGGGGGGACATGGGGACACGGGGGGGGCATGGGGACATGGGGACGTGCCTACTGGAAGCACCGGTGAGGGACGGGGGGACATGGGGACACAGGGGGGGGCATGGGGACATGGGGACGTGCCTACTGGAAGCACCGGTGAGGGACGGGGGGACATGGGGACACGGGGGGGGCATGGGGACATGGGGACGTGCCTACTGGAAGCACCGGTGAGGGACGGGGGGACATGGGGATACAGGGGGGGGCATGGGGACATGGGGACGTGCCTACTGGAAGCACCGGTGAGGGACGGGGGGACATGGGGGGGACATTGGGACATGGGGATGTGCCTACTGGAAGCACCGGTGAGAGACATGGGGACATGGGGACATGGAGGGGCATGGGGACATGGGGACGTGCCTACTGGAAACATCGGTGAGGGACGTGGGGACATGGGGACACAGGGGGGGCATGGGGACATGGGGACGTGCCTACTGGAAGCACCGGTGAGGGATGTGGGGACATGGGGGGGGCATGGGGACATGGGGACGTGCCTACTGGAAGCACTGGTGAGGGACGTGGGGACATGGGGGGACATGGGGACACAGGGGGGACATGGGGACGTGCCTACTGGAAGCACCGGTAAGGGACATGGGGACATGGGGGGGACATTGGGACATGGGGACGTGCCTACTGGAAGCACTGGTGAGGGATGTGGGGACACGGTGGGGACATAGGGACATGGCGGGGGGACATGGGGATATGGGGACATGCCTACTGGAGGCACTGGTGGGGGACATGGGGGGACATGGGGACATGCTTACTGGAAGCACTGGTGAGGGACGTGGGGACATGGGGGGACATGGGGACGTACCTACTGGAGGCACTGGTGGGGGACATGGGGACACAGGGGGGACATGGGGACACATGGGGGACACGGGGACGTGCCTACTGGCCACGTGGCCCTGTGTCCCCATGAGTCCCCCGGTGTCCTCATGCTGCCGTGTGTCCCTGTGTTGTCCCCGTCTCCTCACGTCTCCATGTGTCCCCTGTTCCCCCCGTGTCCCCATCCCCCCGGTGTCCCTGTGTCCCCCTGTCTCCCGCTGTGTCCCCTGATGTCCTCGTGTCCCTCCATGTCCCTGTGTGTCCCCCCCCCCCCCCCCGTGTCCCCATCCCCCTTGGTGTCCCTGTGTCCCCCTGTCTCCCACTGTGTCCCTATGTCCCCCCATATCCCTGTGGCCCCCTCGTGTCCTGCCCCCCCCCCGGTGTCCCCGTGTCCCTCTCGGTGTCCCCCGGTGTCCCCGTGTCCCCAGGGAGGTGTTCATGGGGGAGGACCCGGCCCAGCCCCGCCGCTACAAGAAGAAGAAGAAGGAGACGCCGGAGGAGGGACCCCCCGACTCCCCCACCAACGACGTGAGTCCCCGGACGCCTGGGTGCCCCACATGGACCCTTGGGGTCCCCCCCCCAGACACCTGGGTCCCCCCCCCACCCCTGGGTGCCCCCCATGGACCCTTGGGGTCCCCCCCCAGACACCTGGGTCCCCCCCCACCCCTGGGTGCCCCCCATGGACCCTTGGGTCCCCCCCCAGACACCTGGGTCCCCCCCCACCCCTGGGTGCCCCCCATGGACCCTTGGGGTCCCCCCCCCGACACCTGGGTCCCCCCCCACCCCTGGGTCCCCTCCATGGTCCCTTGGGTCCCCCCCTGGTCACCAGGGTCCCCTCCATGGTCCCTTGTGTAGCCCAGATGCTGGGGTCCCCTTCCCAGGTGCCTGGGTTCCCTCCATGGTCCCTTGGGTCCCCCCCGGACACCACGGTCCCCTTCCTGGACACCGGGGTCCCCTCCATGGTCCCTTGGGTCCCCCAGATGCTGGGGTCCCCTCCCTGGACACCTGGGTCCCCCCCATGGACCCTTGGGTCCTCCCCTGGACACCAAGGGTCCCCTCCATGGTCCCTTGGGTCCCCCAGATGCCGGGGTCCCCTTCCCAGGTGCCTGGGTGCCCTCCATGGTCCCTTGGGTCCCCTCCCTGGACACCAGGGTCCCCTCCATGGACCCTTGGGTCCCCCAGATGCCGGGGTCCCCTCCCTGGACACCAGGGTCCCCTCCATGGACCCTTGGGTCCCCCAGATGCCGGGGTCCCCTCCCTGGACACCAGGGTCCCCTCCATGGTCCCTTGGGTCCCCCAGATGGCGGGGTCCCCTCCCCGGACACCAGGGTCCCCTCCATGGTCCCTTGGGTCCCCCAGATGGCGGGGTCCCCTCCCTGGACACCAGGGTCCCCTCCATGGTCCCTTGGGTCCCCCAGATGGCGGGGTCCCCTCCCCGGACACCAGGGTCCCCCCAGGGCTCCCCACCACCTCCACGTCATTCCTAACCCCCCTGGGTGTCCCTGGGGGTGTTGGGTGGCCCAGATGCCTGGGTCCCCCCCCACCCACTGCCACCCTTCCCCACCCCGGCAGCCGACGGTGAAGTACGAGACGCAGCCGCGGTTCATCACGGCGACGGGCGGCACCCTCCACCTCTACCAGCTGGAGGGGCTGAACTGGCTGCGCTTCTCCTGGGCCCAGAGCACCGACACCATCCTGGCCGACGAGATGGGGCTGGGCAAGACCATCCAGACCATCGTCTTCCTCTACTCCCTCTACAAGGAGGTGAGGTCGCTCTCGCCTGGCCCCTGGTGTCACCCACCTGGTTCTGGTGTCACCCGCCTGGCCCCGGTGTCACCCACCTGGCCCCGGTATCACCTGCCTGGTCCCTGGTGTCACCCGCCTGGCCCCGGTGTCACCCAACTGGCCCCAGTATGACCTGCCTGGTCCCTGGTGTCACCCGCCTGGCCCCGGTGTCACCCACCTGGCCCCGGTATCACCTGCCTGGTCCCTGGTGTCACCCGCCTGGCCCCGGTGTCACCCACCTGGCCCCGGTATCACCTGCCTGGTCCCTGGCGTCACCCACTTGGCCCCTGGCGTCACCCACTTGGCCCCTGGCGTCTCCCCCTTAGGCCCCCATGTTGCCCACCCTGGCCCCTGGTGTCACCCGCCTGGTTCTGGTGTCACCTGCCTGGTTCTGGTGTCACCTGCCTGGCCCTGGTGTCTCTCCCTGTTCCCCCCGTGTCACCTGCCTGGCCCCTGGTGTCACCCACCTGGTTCTGGTGTCACCCGCCTGGTCCTGGTGTCTCTCCCTTTGCCCCTGGTGTCACTTGCCTGGTCCTGGTGTCACCTGCCTGGCCCCTGGTGTCACCCGCCTGGTTCTGGTGTCACCCGCCTGGTCCTGGTGTCACCCACTTGGCCCCTGGCGTCTCCCCCTTAGGCCCCCACGTTGCCCACCTTGTCCCTGGTGTCACCCGCCTGGCCCCTGCTGTTACCTGCCTGGTCCTGGTGGCACCCGCCTGGTCCTGGTGTCTCTCCCTTTGCCCCCAGTGTCACCCGCCTGGTCCCTGGTGTCACCCACCTGGCCCCGGTGTCACCCACCTGGCCCTGGTGTCACCCGCCTGGCCCCTGGTGTCACCCACCTGGTTCTGGTGTCACCCGCCTGGTCCTGGTGTCTCTCCCTTTGCCCCCGGTGTCACCTGCCTGGCCCCTGGTGTCACCCACCTGGCCCCTGGTGTCACCCACCTGGTTCTGGTGTCACCTGCCTGGTCCTGGTGTCTCTCCCTTTGCCCCCGGTGTCACCTGCCTGGCCCCTAGTGTCATCCACTTGGCCCCTGGTATCTCCCCCTTGGCCCCCATGTCACCCGCCTGGTCCCGGTGTCACCCACTTGGCTCCCGGTGTCACCCACTTGGACCCTGGTGTTTCCCCCTTGGCCTCCATGTCACCCACCTGGCCCCAGTGTCACCCGCCTGGCCCCGGTGTCACCCACTTAGTCCCTGGTGTCACCCGCTTGGCCCCCAGTGTCACAAGCCTGGCCCCTGGTGTCACCCACCTGGTCCTGGTGTCTCGTACCTGGTCCCCGGTGTCACCTACCTGGTCCCCAGTGTCACCCACTTGCTTCATGGTGTCACCCACCTGGCCCCGGTGTCACCCGCCTGGCCCCAGTGTCACCCGCCTGGCCCCTGGTGTCACCCACTTGGCCCCCGGTGTCACAAGCCTGGCCCCTGGTGTCACCCACCTGGTCCTGCTGTCTCATACCTGGTCCCCGGTGTCACCTACCTGGTCCCCAGTGTCACCCACTTGCTTCATGGTGTCACTTACCTGGCCCCTGGTGACACCCGCCTGGTCCCTGTGTCACCCACCTGGCCCCCGGTGTCACCCGCCTGGCCCCTGGTGTCACCCGCCTGGTCCTGGTGTCACCCACCTGGTCCCTGTGTCACCCACCTGGCCCCTGGTGTCACCCGCCTGGCCCACGCTGTCCCCACGTCCCCCAGGGACCCCGTCCCATGCCACCCCCCCATCCCCCTGTGTCACACTGTCCCCACGTCCCCCAAGGGCCCCGTCCCCGTGTCCCCGTGTGACGCGCTGTCCCCCAGGGCCACACCAAGGGCCCGTTCCTCGTCAGCGCCCCGCTCTCCACCATCATCAACTGGGAGCGGGAGTTCCAGATGTGGGCCCCCGCCTTCTACGTCGTCACCTACACCGGGGACAAGGACAGCCGGGCCATCATCCGCGAGAACGAGTTCTCCTTCGATGACAACGCCATGAAGGGGGGCAAGAAGGCCTTCAAGATGAAGGTGAGACCGATTTTGGGGTCCCCAGGGGGGTTGGGGTGCTGAGGGGGTGACCTGGACATTGGGGTCCCCAGGGGGTTTGGGGTGACCTGGACATTGGGGTCCCCAGGGGTTTGGGGTGCTGAGGGGGTGACGTGGACATTGGGGTCCCCAGGGGGTTTGGGGTGCTGGGGGTGCCCTGGATGTTGGGGTCCCCAGGGGTTTGGGGTGACCTGGACGTTGGGGCCCCCGGGGGTTTGGGGTGCTGGGGGTGCCCTGGATGTTGGGGTCCCCAGGGGTTTGGGGTGACCTGGACGTTGGGGCCCCCGGGGGTTTGGGGTGCTGGGGGTGACCTGGATGTTGGGGTCCCCAGGGGGGTTGGGGTGCTGGGGGTGACCTGGACATTGGGGCCCCCGGGGGTTTGGGGTGCTGGGGGTGACCTGGATGTTGGGGTCCCCAGGGGTTTGGGGTGCCCTGGATGTTGGGGTCTCCAGGGGTTTGGGGTGACCTGGACGTTGGGGTCCCCAGGGCTTTGGGGTGCTGGGGGGTGACCTGGATGTTGGGGTCCCCAGGGGTTTGGGGTGACCTGGACATTGGGGTCCCCGGGGGTTTGGGGTGCTGGGGGTGCCCTGGACGTTGGGGTCCCCAGGGGTTTGGGGTGCTGGGGGGTGACCTGGGTGTTGGGTCCCCAGGGGGTTTGGGGTGACCTGGACGTTGGGGTCCCCAGGGGTTTGGGGTGCTGGGGGGTGACCTGGATGTTGGGGTCCCCGGGGATCGGGGTGCTGGGGGTGCCCTGGATGTTGGGGTCCCCAAGGGGTTTGGGGTGCTGGGGGTGCCCTGGACGTTGGGATCCCCAGGGGTTTGGGGTGACCTGGACGTTGGGGTCCCCGGGGGTTTGGGGTGCTGGGGGGTGACCTGGACGTTGGGGTCCCCGGGGGTTTGGGGTGCTGGGGGTGCCCTGGACGTTGGGGTCCCCGGGGGTTTGGGGTGCTGGGGGGTGACCTGGACGTTGGGGTCCCCAGGGTTTTGGGGTACTGGGGGTGCCCTGGATGTTGGGGTCCCCAGGGGGTTTGGGGTGACCTGGACGTTGGGGTCCCCGGGGATCGGGGTGCTGGGGTGGCCAGATGCAGAAGGACCCCACGGCCGGGGGGATCGGGGTGGTGGTGTGGCGGTGCGGGATTTGGGGTACCCCGGCCGCCGGGGTCCCCGGGGGGGGGGACACCCATGGGTGCTGACGGCCGCGACAGCGGGAGGCGCAGGTGAAGTTCCACGTCTTGCTGACCTCCTACGAGCTGATCACCATCGACCAGGCGGCGCTGGGCTCCATCCGCTGGGCCTGCCTGGTGGTGGACGAAGCCCACCGCCTCAAGAACAACCAGTCCAAGGTGCCCGGGCACTGGGGTCCCCAGGGTGGGGGGCACCCGGACCCCTGGCTCCCCTGGGGGGGGGTGGGAGAGGGGGGCCGGACCCCTGGGTCCCGGCGTGGGGGGCACCCAGACCCCTGGGTCCCCAGGGGGGGTGGGAGAGGGGGGCCGGACCCCTGGGTCCTGGGGTGGGAGGCACCCAGACCCCTGGGTCCCCGGGGTGGGGAGCACCCGGACCCCTGGGGCTACTGCGAAGGGTGCCTGGATGCCTGGGTCCCCAGGGTGGGGGGCACCCGGACCCCTGGGTCCCCAGGGAGGGTGGGAGAGGGGGCCGGACCCCTGGGTCCCAAGGGTGGGGGGCACCCAGACCCCTGGGTCCCCTGGGGGGGGGTGGGAGAGGGGGGCCGGACGCCTGGGTCCTCGGGGTGGGGGGCACCTGGATGCTGGGGTTCCCAGAGTGGGGAGCACCCGGACCCCTGGGTCCCCGGGGTGGGGGGCACCCAGACCCCTGGGTCCCCAGGGGGGGTGGGAGAGGGGGGCCGGACCCCTGGGTCCTGAGAGTGGGGGGCACCCAGACCCCTGGATCCCCAGGGAGGGTGGGAGAGGGGGGCCGGACCCCTGGGTCCCGGGGTGGGAGGCACCCAGACCCCTGGGTCCCCGGGGTGGGGAGCACCCGGACCCCTGGGGCTACTGCGAAGGGTGCCTGGATGCCTGGGTCCCCAGGGTGGGGGGCACCCGGACCCCTGGGTCCCCAGGGAGGGTGGGAGAGGGGGCCGGACCCCTGGGTCCCCAGGGTGGGGGGCACCCAGACCCCTGGGTCCCCAGGGAGGGTGGGAGAGGGGGCCGGACCCCTGGGTCCTCGGGGTGGGGGGCACCTGGATGCTAGGGTTCCCAGGGTGGGGAGCACCCGGACCCCTGGGTCCCCGGGGTGGGGGGCACCCAGACACCTGGGTCCCCAGGGTGGGGGTGAGAGAGGGGGGCTGGACCCCTGGGTCCTGAGGGTGGGGGGCACCCAGACCCCTGGGTCCCCTGGGGGGGGTGGGAGAGGGGGCCGGACCCCTGGGTCCCGAGGGTGGGGGGCACCCAGACCCCTGGGTCCCCTGGGGGGGGTGGGAGAGGGGGCCGGACCCCTGGGTCCCCGGGGTGGGGGGCACCCGGACCCCTGGGTCCTTGGGGTGGGGATCACCTGGATGCTGGGGTCCCGGGGGGGGGGGGCAGGAGAGGGGGCTGGACCCCTGGGTCCCCAGGGTGGGGGGCACCCAGACCCCTGGGTCCCCTGGGAAGGGGGCACCCAGATGCCTGGGGTCCCTGGGTGCTGTTGGGGGGCTGTTCCCTGGACACCGGGGTCCGTGGGTGCCCTGGGGGGGGGGGGGTCAGGGGGTCTCTCCTGGACACCGGGGTCTGTGGGTGCCCTGGGGAGGGTCAGGGGGTCTCTCCCAGACACCAGGGTCCGTGGGTGCCCTGGGGGGGGTCAGGGGGTCTCTCCCGGACACCAGGGTCCGTGGGTGCCCTGCGGAGGGTCAGGGGGTCTCTCCCGGACACCAGGGTCCGTGGGTGCCCTGGGGGGGGTCAGGGGGTCTCTCCCGGACACCGGGGTCTGTGGGTGCCATGGGGGGGGTCAGGGGGTCTCTCCCGGACACCGGGGTCCGTGGGTGACACCCCACCCCCCCACCCCCCCAGTTCTTTCGGGTGCTGAACGGGTACAAGATCGAGCACAAGCTGCTGCTGACGGGGACCCCGCTGCAGAACAACCTGGAGGAGCTCTTCCACCTCCTCAACTTCCTCACCCCCGAGCGCTTCAAGTACGTCCCCCAATGTCCCCTCCTGTCCCCCGATGTCCCCTCCTGTCCCCTCCCCTCCTCCGGGGTCCCCCTCTCCCCCCGCTGCGTCCCCCTGCGTCCTCCTGCATCCACCCGCATCCCTCCATCGCTTCTGTGTCCCTGCTGTTCCCGCACCCCCTCCCTGTCCCCTGGTGTCCCCCGGTGTCCCCCAGGGTCCCCTCCATCCCTTCCCATGTCCCCGTGGCCCTGTGCCCCACCACATCGTGGCCGTCCCTACATCCCACCGCATCATGGCTGTCCCCATGTCCCCATGCCCCTGCGCCCTGCCACGTTGTGGCCATCCCTACGTCCCACCGCATCATGGCTGTCCCCATGTCCCCATGCCCCTGCACCCTGCCACATCGTGGCCATCCCTACATCCCACCGCATCATGGCTGTCCCCATGTCCCCATGCCCCTGCGCCCTGCCACGTCGTGGCCATCCCTACGTCCCACCACATCATGGCTGTCCCCATGTCCCTGCGCCCTGCCACGTCATGGCTGTCCCCGCATCCCCGACATGTCACAGCCGCCCCCACGTCCCCGTGGCCCTGTGCCCCACCACGTCGTGGCCATCCCTACATCCCACCGCATCATGGCTGTCCCCATGTCCCCATGCCCCTGCGCCCTGCCACGTTGTGGCCATCCCTACGTCCCACCGCATCATGGCTGTCCCCATGCCCCTGCGCCCTGCCACGTCATGGCCATCCCCACATCCCCCCTATGTCGCAGCCATCTACGTCCCCGTCCCCATGTCCCTGTGCCACCCCCCCCCCCCCACGTCACATTGTCCCCTCCCAGCAACCTGGAGGGCTTCCTGGAGGAGTTTGCCGACATCTCCAAGGAAGACCAAATCAAGAAGCTCCACGACTTGCTGGGTCCCCACATGCTGCGGCGTCTCAAGGCCGACGTCTTCAAGAACATGCCGGCCAAGACCGAGCTCATCGTCCGCGTCGAGCTCAGCCCCATGCAGAAGTACGCCGGACGCCTGGGACCCCCGGGATGGGTGGTGGGGAGACCCCCCAGGACGCCTGGGACCCCCGGGATGGGTGGTGGGGAGACCCCCTGGATGCCTGGGCCCATGGGAGAGGGGTGCACCCAGACCCTGGTGTCCATGGGAGCGGGTGTTGGTGGAGCTCGTTGCATGGAGCTCAGCGCCGCGCCAACGTAGGCCGGGGTCCCTTGGGTGCTTGGGTCCCCTGGACACCTGGGCCCATGGGATGGGTGCTGAGGAGACCCCCAGGACGCCTGGGCCCATGGGAGAGGGGTGCACCCAGACCCTGGTGTCCATGGGAGCGGGTGTTGGTGGACCTCGTTGCGTGGAGCTCAGCCCCGTGTTGACGTAGGCCGGGGTCCCTTGGGTGCTTGGGTCCCCCGGATGCCTGGGACCCCCAGGATGGGTGGTGGGGAGACCCCCCCGGACGCCTGGGTCCCACCGACCTCCCCGTAGGAAGTACTACAAGTACATCCTGACGCGGAACTTCGAGGCGTTGAACTCGCGGGGCGGCGGGAACCAGGTGTCGCTGCTCAACATCATGATGGACCTGAAGAAGTGCTGCAACCACCCCTACCTCTTCCCCGTCGCCGCCATGGTGAGGACCGCGGGGACACCGGGAGGGGACGGAGGGACAGGGGGTGGTGGGACATGGGGACATGGTGGGACATGGAGGGGTTGGAGGAAGGTGGAGGGGATAGAGGGACATGGGGACATGGTGGGACATGGGGACATGTGGGCATGGAGGGGCTGGAGGAATGTGGAGGAGATAGAGGGATGTGGGGTGGAGGGACGTGGGGACGTGGTGGGACGTGGGGACATGGTGGGACGTGGGGACGTGGAGGGGCTGGAGGAATGTGGAGGGGATAGAGGGATGTGGGGTGGAGGGACATGGAGACATGGAAGGGTTGGAGGGATGTGGAGGAGATAGAGGGACGTGGGGACGTGGTGGGACATGGGGACACA
This sequence comes from Platalea leucorodia, assembly GCF_965183815.1. Classification (NCBI taxonomy): domain Eukaryota; kingdom Metazoa; phylum Chordata; class Aves; order Pelecaniformes; family Threskiornithidae; genus Platalea; species Platalea leucorodia. The sequence goes on from NW_028121205.1 coordinate 47,499, forward strand.
GTGGGACACGTGGGCATGGAGGAGTTGGAGGAATGTGGAGGAGATAGGGATGTGGGGTAGAGGGACATGGAAGGGTTGGAGGGATGTGGAGGAGATAGAGGGACGTGGGGACATGGTGGGACATGGGGACATGGTGGGACACGTGGGCATGGAGGGGCTGGAGGAATGTGGAGGGGATAGAGGGACGTGGGGACATGGTGGGACGTGGGGACTTGGAGGGGTTGGAGGGACGTGGAAGGGTTGGAGGGACATGGAAGCATGGTGGGACGTGGAGGGACATGGAGGGGATGGAAGGATGTGGAGGAGACAGAGGGACATGGGGTCATGGTGGGACATGGGGACACGGAGGGATATGAGGAATGTGGGACAAAGGGACGTGGAGTGGAGGACCATGGAGGGGACAGGAGGACATGGTGGGGACATGGGAACATGGAGGGGTTGGAGGGACCTGGGGCAGAGGGATGTGGGATGGAGGAACGTGGACGCATGGTGGGGACATGGTAGGACATGGGGACATGGAAGGCTTGGAGGGACATCGAAGGGTTGGAGGGATGTGGAAGCATGGTGGGGTACGATGGGGACATGGAGGGACATGAGGGACATGGGACAAAGGGACGTGGAGTGGAGGACCAGGGAGGGGACAGGAGAACGTGGTGGGGACGTGGAGCGGTGGGAGGGACACAGAGGGACATGGTGGGGACATGGAGCGGTTGGAGGGACGTGGAGGGGACAGAGGGACATGGGGTGGGGGGACATTGGGGGGACATGGGGACGTGAGGGATACGAGGGACATGGGACAGGGGCATGGGGCGGAGGGGACAGAGGGACGTGGGGTGGAAGGACATGGAGGGACACAGAGGGACGTCGGCGGAGGCTGGGGGACCTCAGGGGACACCGGGGGCCAGCGAGGTGACGTCCGTGTCCCCAGGAGTCCCCGAAGCTGCCGAGCGGCGCCTACGAGGGGGGGGCCCTGATCAAGGCCTCGGGGAAGCTGCTGCTGCTGCAGAAGATGCTGCGGAAGCTGAAGGAGCAAAACCACCGGGTGCTCATCTTCTCCCAGGTGGGGTGGCCGGGACCCCCAGGGACCCCCCAGCACCCACAGCCCCCCCCCCAGGGCACCCACAGCCCCCCCCCAGGGCACCTACAGCCCCCCCAGACCCCCCCGGGTGCTCATCTTCTCCCAGGTGGGGTGACCGGGACCCCCTCGCCTCCCCAATCTGACCACCACCACCCATCCCAGCTCCCCTGGGTCTTCCCAGTCTGACCAGTACCGGGTGCCCCCAGCACCCCTGGGTGCTCCCAGTCTAACCAGTGCCCGCAGATGACGAAGATGCTGGACCTACTGGAGGATTTCCTGGACTACGAGGGCTACAAGTACGAACGCATCGACGGGGGCATCACGGGGGCCCTGCGGCAGGAGGCCATCGACCGCTTCAACGGTAGGACCCCGGCGTCCGGGGGGCACCCAGGCGGTCGGGGGGGGCACCCCAGTGTCTGGGGGGGCACCCAGGTGTCCAGGGTGGGGGGGACACAGAGGCATCTGGGGCCACCCGGGTGTCCGGAGGGGACCAGGGTGTTGGGGGCACCCAGGAGTTTGGGGGGCACCCAGATGCCTTGGGGGGGCACCCAGGTGTCTGGGGGGGGGGGGCACCCCAGTGTCTGGGGGGGCACCCAGGTGTCCGCGGTGGGGGGGATACAGAGGATTCTGGGGGCACCCGGGTGTCCGGAGGGGACCAAGGTGTTGGGGGGCACCCAGGTGTCTGGGGGGGCACCCAGATGCCTTGGGGGGGCACCCAGGTGTCTGGGGGGGACCCAAGTGTCCTGGGGACCAGCCTGTACCCCTCCCAAGGCAGGAGGGGGGGGGGGGAATTTCCCTGGGTGGGAGGGATAAGAAAGGGGGGGTTTGGGGAGGTCCTGGGTTGGGGGGTCCTGGGTTTGGGGGGGTTCTAGGTTTGGGGGGGCCAGCCCCACATTCCGACGCTGGGTGGGGGCAGCGCCAGGGGGTTTGGGGGGTCCTGGGTTTAGGGGGGCAGCACCGGGGAGTTGAGGGGGGGGGGTCCTGGTTTTGGGGGGGGGTGCAGCCGCCCATGTTGATGGCGGGGAGGGGGTCAGGGGGTCCCGGGTTTGGGGGGGCCGGCCCCCCCCGCTGACGCCGGGGGGGCAGCGCCGGGGGCGCAGCAGTTCTGCTTCCTGCTGTCGACGCGGGCCGGGGGCCTCGGCATCAACCTGGCCACCGCCGACACCGTCGTCATCTTCGACTCCGACTGGAACCCCCACAACGACATCCAGGTCTGTCACCCGCCCGGCGTCACCCATCCCGGCACCCTGGCACCCATCCCCACACCCCAGCACCCATCCTAGCACCCCGTTGCCCTCCCCAGCACCCTGTCACACACCCCACACCCTGTCACTCACCCCACACCCTGTCACCCATCCAGCACCCTGTCACACACCCCACACCCTGTCACCCGTCCAGCACCACCCACCCAGCACCATGTCACCTGCCAGCATCACCCATCCCAGCACCCTGTCACCCGTCCAGCATCACCTGCCCAGCACCCTGTCACCCATCCAGCACCCTGTCACACACCCCACACCCTGTCACCCGTCCAGCACCACCCGCCCAGCACCATGTCACCTGCCAGCATCACCCATCCCGGCACCCTGTCACCCACCCTGGCACCCTGTCACCCACCCAGCCTCACCCACCTAGCAACTTGTCACCTGTCGGGTGTCACCCACCTGGCACCCTGTTACCCACCTGGTATCACCCACCCAGCACCCTGTTACCCACGTGGTATCACCCACCCAGCACCCTGTCACCCACCCGATGTCAGCTGCCCAGCACCCTGTCACCCGCTCGGCATCACTCGCCCAGCACCATGTCACCCACCCGGCACCATATCACCCACCCCAGCACCCTGTCACCTGTCCGGCGTCACCCACCCGGCACCCTGTCACCCAGCTCAGCACCCTGTCACCTACCCGGCATCACCCACCCCAGCACTCTGTCACCCACCCGATGTCAGCTGCCTGTCACCCGCTCAGCATCACCTGCCTGGCACCCTGTCACTTGCCCGCCACCCCGTCACACCCAGTGTCACCCACCTGGCACCCCCCTTGGCACCTTGTCACCCACCCGCTGTCACCCACCACATGTCACCCGCCCCGCAACCTGTCACTTGCCCAGCGTCTCCCACCCAGCACCCTGTCACCCATCCTGATACCCTGTCCCCAACCCTCCCTCCATTTCTCCCGCCCTGTCCCCGTGTCCCCCACGGTGTCCTGTCCCCCACGGTGTCCCTGTCCCCCACAGCCCCCACCACTGCATCCCTGCTCCGGCGCGTCCCCCGCCACCACGTCCCTGCTCTGATGTCCCCCGCCACCATGTCCCTACTGGCGTCCCCTGACCCTTGTCCCCCACCACCTGACACGTCCCCCATCTCCACGTCCCTTCTCTGACACCTCGCGTCCCTGTCCCCCCAGGCCTTCAGCCGGGCGCACCGCATCGGCCAGGCCAACAAGGTGATGATCTACCGGTTTGTCACGCGCGCGTCGGTGGAGGAACGCATCACGCAGGTGGCCAAGCGCAAGATGATGCTGACGCACTTGGTGGTGCGCCCCGGGCTGGGCTCCAAGGCCGGCTCCATGTCCAAGCAGGAGCTTGATGACATCCTCAAGTTTGGCACTGAGGAGCTCTTCAAGGATGAGAACGAGGGTCAGCGCCCAACGGGGTTGGGGATGGGTGGGACAGGGTGTGCCGGGCTTTGGGGGGGGGACGTGGTGGGACGTGGGAGGCCGTGGTGGGACGTGGGAGGCCGTGGTAGGACATGGGAGCCCATGGTGGGCTGTGACTGGGCTTGAAAAGCTGTGATGGGATGGTCGAGGTCATGATGGGTCACGCAGAGCCGTGATGGGATGGTCAAGGTCATGATGGGTCACGCAGAGCCGTGATGGGACGTTTGAGGTCATGATGGGTCATGCAGAGCCGTGGTGGGACGTGCAAGGTCGTGGTGGGACGTGCAAGGTCATGATGGGTCATGCAGAGCTGTGGTGGGATGTTCAAGGTCATGATGGGTCATGCAGAGCTGTGGTGGGATGTTCGAGGTCGTGATGGGATGTTCAAGGTCATGATGGGTCATGCAGAGCCGTGGTGGGATGTTCGAGGTCGTGATGGGATGTTCAAGGTCATGATGGGTCATGCAGAGCCATGGTGGGACGTTTGAGGTCGTGGTGGGATGTGTGAGGCCATGTCAGGACATGCGAGACCGTGAAATGTCACGCAAACCCGTGATGAAACGTGCAAGGTCACGATGAGGTCAGAATGGGACACACGAGGCCGTGACGGGGCCGTGGTGGCATGTGTGAGGCCATGGTGGGACGTGTGAGGCCATGGTGGGACACGTGAGGTCAGAATGGGGCTGTGACAGGTCATGAAAAGCCATGATGGGACATGCGAGAACATGATGGGGGCCGTGATGGGGCCCATGAGGCTGTGGTGGGACGTCTGGGCCATGATGGGAGACATGAGGCTATCACAGAAGGTGTGATGCCACGATAGGGTGTGAGAGGTTGTGACAGGGCTGTGGTGGGACACGTGAGGTGGTGACCAGGTGTGTGAGGCCCTGCCGTGCTGTACCAGGCTGTGACAGACCACGTCAGTGTGTGTCAGGCCATTCTGGGCCATGCCAGGCCACGCTGGGCCATGTCGGGCCACGTCAGGCTGTGCTGGGTTGTGCCAGGCCACGTTGGACCATGTTGAGCCATGTCGGGCCATGTTGGACCGTGTTGGACCACCATATTGGACTGTGTTGGGCCACACTGGTCCGTGTCGGGCTGTGTTGGGCCATGGTGGGCCACCACATTGGGCCATGTTGGACCATGCTGGGCCGTACTAGGTCATATCAAGCTGTGTTGGACCACGTTGGGCCATATTGGGCCATGTCGGGCCGTGTTGGGCTGTACTGGGCTGTGCTGGACCATGTTGGGCCATGCTGGGCCGTACTAGGTCATATCAAGCCGTGTTGGACCATGTTGGGCCGTGTTGGACCATGTTGGGCCGTGTTGGACCATGCTGGGCCATGTTGGACCATATTGAGCTCTGTGGGGCTGTGTTGGACCATATTGGGCCATGTTGGACCATGTTGGGCCATGTCAGGCCGTGCTGGGCTGTATTGGGCTGTGCTGGACCATGTTGGGCCATGTCAGGCCGTGCTGGGCTGTATTGGGCTGTGCTGGACCATGTTGGGCCGTGTTGGACCATGCTGGGCCATGTTGGACCATGTTTGGCCGTGTTGGGCCATGTCAGGCTGTACTGGGCTGTGCTGGACCATGCTGGGCTGTACTAGGTCATGTCAAGCTGTGTTGGACCATGTTGGGCCATATTGGGCCTTGTTGGACCACGTTGGGCCATGTCAGGCCGTATTGGGCTGTACTGGGCTGTGCTGGACCATGTTGGACCATGTTGGGCCATGTTGGGCTGTGTTGGGCTGTTCTGGACCATATTGGGCCTTGTTGGACCACATTGGGCCGTGTCAGGCTGTGTTGGGCTGTACTGGGCTGTGCTGGACCATGTTGGGCCTTGTTGGACCATGTTGGGCCATGTCAGGCCATGTTGGGCCATATTGGACCATATTGGGCCTTGTTGGGCCATGTTGGCCCGTGTTGGGCTGTACTGGGCTGTACTGGGCTGTGCTGGACCATGTTGGGCCTTGTTGGACCATGTTGGGCCATGTCAGGCCATGTTGGGCCATATTGGACCATATTGGGCCTTGTTGGGCCATGTTGGCCCGTGTTGGGCTGTACTGGGCTGTACTGGGCTGTGCTGGACCATGTTGGGCCGTGTTGGGCTGTACTGGACTGTGCTGGACTATGCTGAGCCTTGTTGGACCATGTTGGGCCACGTTGGGCCGTATTGGGCTGTACTGGGCTGTGCTGGACCATGTTGGGCCATGTTGGACCACATTGGGCTGTGCTGGACCATGTTGGGCCATGCTGGGCCATACTGGGTCATGTCAAGCTGTGTTGGACCGTGTTGCGCTGTGTTGGACCATGTTGGGCCATGTCAGGCTGGGTTGGGGTGTATTGGGCTGTGCTGGACCATGCTGGGCCATGTTGGACCATGTTAGGCTGTACTGGGCTGTGCTGGACCATGCTGGGCCATGCTGGGCCATACTAGGTCATGCCAAGCTGTGTTGGACCATGTTGGGACGCGTTGGGCCGTATTGGGCTGTACTGGACCATGCTGGGCCATGTTGGACCATGTTAGGCTGTACTGGGCTGTACTGGACCATGCTGGGCCATGCTGGGCCGTACTAGGTCATGCCAAGCTGTGTTGGACCGTGTTGGGACGCGTTGGGCCATGTTGGATCATGTTGGGCTATATTGGACTACGCTGGGCCATGCTGGGCCATACTGGGTCATGTCAAGCTGTGTTGGACCATGTTGGGCTGTGCTGGACCATGTTGGGCCATGTCAGGCCGTGTTGGGGTGTACTGGGCTGTGCTGGGCCATGTTGGACCATATTGGGTGATGTTGGACGATGTTGGGCCACGTCAGGCTGTACTGGGCTGTGCTGGACCATGTTGGGCCATGCTGGGCCGTACTAGGTCATGTCAGGCCGTGTTGGGCCATGTTGGAGCATGCCAAGGCCATGTTGAGCCGTGCCAGGCCCTGCTGGACCACGTCAGGCCGTGTCAGCAGCGTGTCGCCGGCGCAGGGGAGAACAAGGAGGAGGACAGTAGCGTCATCCACTACGACAACGAGGCCATCGCTCGGCTGCTGGACCGCAACCAGGATGCCACCGACGATGCTGACGTGCAGAACATGAACGAGTACCTCAGCTCCTTCAAGGTGGCCCAGTACGTCGTGCGTGAGGAGGACAAGGTGCGCCCCGGGGACGGGGACGTGGGGACACGGGGTGGGGTGTGAAGGGGGGGACGATGGGGATGATGGAGGTGGTGGGGACAATGGAGATGGTGGAGGGGGGGACGATTGAGATGATGGAGGTGGGGATGATGGAGGTGATGGAGATAGAGATGGTGGGGACGATGGGGATGATGGAGATAATAGGGATGATGGAGATGGGGACGATGGAGGTGATGGAGATAGAGATGGTGGGGATGATGGGGACAATGGAGATGGGGACAATGGAGGTGATGGAGATGGGGACGATGGAGGTGATGGAGATAGAGATGATGGGGACGATGGGGACGATGGAGATGGGGACAATGGAGGTGATGGAGATAATAGGGATGATGGAGATGGGGACAATGGAGGTGATGGAGATAGAGATGGTGGGGATGATGGGGACAATGGAGATGGGGACAATGGAGGTGATGGAGATGATGGGGACAATGGGGATGAGGGAGATGGTGGGGACAATGGAGACAGTGGAGATGGGGACAATAGAGATGATGGGGATGATGGAGATGGTGGGGACAATGGAGATGGTAGTGGGGACGATTGAAACGATGGAGATGGGGGATGCTGGAGATGTTGGAGATAGAGATGATGGGGACAATGGGGATGATGGAGATGGTGGGGACAATGGATCTGGTGGAGATGGGGACAATGGAGACAATGGAGATGGGGATGACGGAGGTGATGGAGACAGAGATGGGGGATGATGGAGACAGTGGGTCTGGTGGAGGTGGGGACGATTGAGACGATGGAGGTGGGGATGCTTGAGATGATGGAGATGGAGATGATGGGGGAGATGGGGACAATGGAGGTGATGGAGATGATGGGGACAATGGGGATGATGGAGATGGTGGGGACAGTGGAGATGGTGGTAGTGGGGACGATTGAAACGATGGAGATGGGGGACGCTGGAGATGTTGGAGATAGAGATGGTGGGGACAATGGATCTGGTGGAGGTGGGGACAATGGAGACAATGGAGATGGGGATGATGGAGGTGATGGAGATAGAGATGGTGGGGAAGATGGGAATGGGGATGATGGCGACGGTGGGGACAGTGGAGACAGTGGAGATGGGGATGATAGAGATGGTGGGGACAATGGGGATGATGGAGATGGTGGGGACAATGGATCTGGTGGAGATGGGGACAGCGGAGACAATGGAGATGGGGACAATGGAGGTGATGGACACAGAGATGGGGGATGATGGAGACGATGGGGATGGGGACGATGGAGATGACGGTGGATGGGAGGCGGTGGGGATGGGGGATGACGCAGGTGGAGCTGATGGCGCTGGGGACAATGGAAACGATGGAGCTGGGGACACCGGAGCCTGGCGGTGGCAACCTCAGGCCGACGGGGTTCCGGCGGGCGCCCGCGGGTGGCCTGGGTGGGCGCTGACGGTGCGTGTGCCGGCAGATCGAGGAGATCGAGCGGGAGATCATCAAGCAGGAGGAGAACGTCGACCCCGACTACTGGGAGAAGCTGCTGCGGCACCACTACGAGCAGCAGCAGGAGGACCTGGCGCGCAACCTGGGCAAGGGGAAGCGGGTGCGCAAGCAGGTCAACTACAACGACGCCGCCCAGGAGGACCAAGGTGGGCACTGGGGGGCACTGGGAGGCACTGGGGGGTACTGGGAGTGCACTGGGAGGCATTGGGAGGACCCGGCGCACAACCTGGGCAAGGGGAAGCGGGTGCGCAAGCAGGTCAACTACAACGCCGCCGCCCAGGAGGACCAAGGTGGGCACTGGGAGTGCACTGGGAGGCACTGGGAGTGCACTGGGAGGCACTGGGAAGATACTGGGAGGCACTGGGAAGGTAATGGGAGGCACTGGGGGGCACTGGGAGTGCACTGGGAGGCATTGGGAGGACCTGGCGCACAACCTGGGCAAGGGGAAGCGGTGTGCGCAAGCAGGTCAACTACAATGCCGCCGCCCAGGAGGACCAAGGTGGGCACTGGGGGGCACTGGGAAGGTACTGGGAGGATGCTGGAACACACTGGGAGTTACTAGGAGGGGTTTTGATGCACTGGGCACCCTTGCCCAGGAGAACTGAGGTGGGTGCAGGGCAGCTGGGAGAACTGGGAAGCACTGGTAGGGTACTGGGACACATTGGGAGGGTACTGGAGCAGACTGGGAGGCACTGGAACACATTGGGAGGAGACTGGAGCAGACTGGTTAGGTACTGGGACGCATTGGGAGGGCACTGGGATGGACTGGGAGGCACTGGTAAGGCATTGGGAGGCACTGGGGGGAGTCCTGATGCACTGGGTACCCGCACCCAGGAGGACCAAGGTGGGTACAGTGCAACTGGGAGTACTGGAAGGTACTGGGATGTCCCTCAGTAACTGGGATGTTACTGGGAGGGCACTGGGGCAGACTGGGAGGATACTGGGACATACTGGGGAGAGTTGCAATGCACTAGGCACCTGAACCCAGGAGGACAAAAGTGGATACAGGGCAACTGGGAGCACTGGGAGGTTACTGGGATGTTCCTCGGGAGCACTGGGAGGCACTGGGTGCTGTTGTTGGGGGAATGGGAGGCACTGGGAGTGTGCTCTTTCCGTACTGGGAGGATACTGGGAGGCACTGGGGGTAGTCCCGATGCCCTGGGCGCTTGCACTCAGCAGGACCAAGGTGGGGTACAGGGCAACTGGGAGCACTGGGAGGCACTGGGTGCCATTGCTGAGGGAATGGGAGGCACTGGGAGTGTGCTCTGTCAGTACTGGGAGGATACTGGAGTGGACTGGGAGGATACTGGGATGGACTGGGAGGCACTTGGGGGGGGTCCCAATGCACTGGGTACCCACATCCAGGAGGACCAAAGTGTGTATGGGGCAACTGGGAGCACTGGGAGGTTACTGGGATGTTCCTCAGGAGGCACTGGCAGTTACTGGGAGGGCACGGGGACGGACTGGGAGGCACTGGGAGGGCTCTGGACGAGCCTGTCCCACACCTTGGGGGGGGATTGGGGGTATGGGGTGGATTTGGGGGTACCTGGGGGTGCAGGGGGTGTTGGGGTGAACAGGGGGTGTTTGGGGGTACGGGGGGTGTTGGTACAGGGGGTGTTTGGGGGTGCAGGGGTGTTTGGGAGTGCAGGGGGTGTTTGGAGGGTGTGGGGGGTGTTTGGGGGTGCGGGGGTGTTGGGGGTGCGGGGGTGTTTGAGGGTGTCAGGGGTTCTTTGGGAGTACAGGAGTGTTTGGGGGTGCGGGGGTGTTTGGGGGTGTCGGGTTCTTTGGGAATACAGGAGTGTTTGGGGGTGCGGGGGTGTTGGGGGTGCGGGGGTGTTTGGGGGTGTCGGGTTCTTTGGGAGTACAGGAGTGTTTGGGGGTGCGGGGGTGTTGGGGGTGCGGGGGTGTTGGGGGTGCGGGGGTGTTTGGGGGTGTCGGGTTCTTTGGGAGTACAGGAGTGTTTGGGGGTGCGGGGGTGTTGGGGGTGCGGGGGTGTTGGGGGTGCAGGGGGTGTTTGGGGGTGTCGGGTTCTTTGGGAATACAGGAGTGTTTGGGGGTGCGGGGGTGTTGGGGGTGCGGGGTGTTGGGGGTGCGGGGGTGTTTGGGGGTGTCGGGTTCTTTGGGAGTACAGGAGTGTTTGGGGGTGCAGGGGTGTTGGGGGCACGCGGGGGGTGTTTGGGGGTGCAGGGGGGTGTTTGGGGGTGCGGGGGTGTTGGGGGTGCGGGGGTGTTTGGGGGTGTCGGGTTCTTTGGGAGTACAGGAGTGTTTGGGGGTGCAGGGGGTGTTGGGGGTGCGGGGGTGTTGGGGGTGCAGGGGTGTTTGGGGTGCGGGGTGTTGGGGGTGCGGGGGGTGTTGGGGGGTGTGCGGGGGTGTTTGGGGGTGTCGGGTTCTTTGGGAATACAGGAGTGTTTGGGGGGTGTGATGGGTGTTGGGGGTGCGGGGTGTTGGGGGTGCGGGGGTGTTGGGGGTGTCGGGGGTTCTTTGGGAGTACAGGAGTGTTTGGGGGTGTGAGGGTGTTTGGGGGGCACGGGGGGTGTTGGGGGTGCGGGGGTGTTTGGGGGTGTCGGGTTCTTTGGGAGTACAGGAGTGTTTGGGGGGTGTGAGGGTGTTGGGGGTGTGGGGTGTTGGGGGTGCGGGGGTGTTGGGGGTGCAGGGGTGTTGGGGGTGTCGGGGGTTCTTTGGGAGT